>NC_056749.1:212000776-212248276 GCF_019279795.1 Protopterus annectens | reverse complement strand
CCTTGTATGTTAAGCAGAGATCGCCTCTGAGTAGACTATATGCGACAGAGTATAGCTGGAGTTTTTTTAGTTGGTCAGAATAGGGCATCTGCTTTAGGCCTGTGATTCTTTTAGTGAGGTGTTTCTGCGGCCTCTCCAGTTATTGCAGATGTCTTGTGAGGTACATACCAAATGGGTAGTTGTACTCTATGATGGGTCTAATGAGGGAAGAGTACAGTGGGACAATGACCTCCTTTTTTCGGGATGAAAAGCCCTTAGTGATGAGGTGTGCCACAGTTTGCAGTAATCTGCGAACTTTGTTAGCCAGAGTCCCTTAGTTTTGGACTGTACTTCAGAGAAGTAGATGCCAAACAAGAGCGGTCCCAGGACTGAACCCTGAGGTACTCCACTTGTCATTTGTCTGGAGCTGGATTTGGAGTTGGCTACTTTTACAATGTGGGTTCTGTCAGTAAGCCAGTTGGCAACCGATCGAGTGACATAGGGTTTATGCCCAGCTTAGTAAGTTTATCTATGATTCCAGAGTGGGTGATGGTGTCGAATTCCTTGTCGAGGTCTAGAGAGACTGTGTGGACTGCCTTACCCTCATCCACAGCTCTGGAGACTGATTCGAAAAAGTCAGTCAGGTTCAGGAGACACGATCAGCCCTTCATGAACCCAAGCTGGGTGGGGTCCAGTGTTTGAAGGTTGTCAATATCATTGTTTTTAAGTTCCCAGATAATATGTTCCATGGCCTTGCAGATCAGACTCGTCAGACTGATGGGATGGTAGTTCCCAGGATCCAAGGTGGGTCCCCCTTGTGGAGTGGGATAACTCTAGCTGTGCGCCTCTCAGCGGGCACAAAGCTTGAGGTGAGGCTATGATTAAACATGACACTTACGTGAGGTACCAGCTCATTTTGTAGTTCATGTAGTACACAGCCTGGGATGTCGTCTGGTCCCATAGATGCTGTATTCTTAGCTTTGGAGAGTGCGTTTTTTTTACCTGTGTGGCCGTGATTACTGGAATTTGGCAATCCTTTGGTATTGAGATGGGCCCTTTAGGGGGTGAGAGGGGGTGAAGTTGGCACTGAATGAGTCTGCCAGGATATTGGCAATGTCCTTGGGATCAGTATATTTAATGCCATTTTGTTGTAGCTCAGAGCAGATCTGAGCATTGCCATTTAGAATCCACCATCCCTGTGTGCCCTCTGGCCAAACTTCATATGAATAATTTTTAGTGATTCATGAAGTCAGTGTGGTTTCAACATGTTCATCCCCTAGAATTTGTAGTTCCTCTTCTAACTTGTCTCAAGAAGGAACTCCACTGATGGATCCAGCAGTTGTCCCTAAATCCAGAGCTCACTTTTCATTTTCCCTCTTCCCTCTCAGGAGCTGTTCACAGATGCTTCAGATGTGTATGGGGGCGGCGCTTTCGGGTCCCTAAAGGTGCAGGTGGTGTCGTCTCCTCTTCAACAGAAGGACTTTTTTCTCCCCAGGACAGATAACAACACAGTGATGTGGTATGTAAACAAATGGGGGGAATAAGATCTTATCTTTGCCAGATGGCACTTCTGGTGGGGGATCTTGCTGTCTAGTATCAAGTGACTCTTCAGATAGTTTACATTCACTCAAGTCAAAACATTGTGGCAGACACTCTGAGCAGGTCCTTAACTCAGTCCCATGAATGGATGCTTCACAAGATGCGATGCGTTTCTTAATATTGTGCACCAGTGGGGTACTCCTCAAACAGAAAAAAACAAAAGGGCTCCACAGTAAGAACAAGAACTTGTTTAATAATACCAATGACAAATTAAGCGCTTTCACCGAAGAATCTCCCAGGCTTCTTAGAACAATGTAAATGCAGAATACACATTACTTTTATACTCACAACAGCCATTCAAAAGTCCCCCCTTAAAAATTCTTCCTTCCGTTTAATTAAAAGGGAACTTGGCCACTATTAAAAACAATCTGAACAATAAGACATTGTCATTCTTTTGACTTAAATATATTTCAGAATCCAAAATTATTTAATAAAATATATGTACATTGTGTTGATGTTTAAACCATTCTGAAATTTGTTGTAAACTCTGTAGTAACTCTATAATTTAGCTGCTCTTATCTTCAGAATACTGTTAATACCAAAGTGACCAACGGTCCCAGTTTTTCCAGAACAGTCCCAGTTTGGAAGTCTCTGTCCTGGAATCCCAAAAAGTTGTCTTTGGGATGCAGAAATGTCCTGATTTAGTCTGAATGGTTTCCGACGTTCATAATGCTGCTTCAGTGAGTGAATCAAAACAAAAACTTCAGACAGTTTCGTAGACGACAAAAGATTCTGTTAGGTCCACAGTCAGAATATAGACAAGGCAGGTGGTGGGAGAGTTTTATCCATGATAAGAAGAAGAACTCCTTGAGTAGTCCAAGAAGAAAAATATAAGCTGGGCAGGTACGTATTGATCTGTGTCTATTGGATGGCAGAAGGGATTACTTTAGCAAATGTTTACTTGCCCCCCAAAACAAATTTAAATTAAATAAAATGAGTGTTGCAGACTGTTAGGTATGCAAACCTCTTGATGCTGCTGCCAGGGATTACTCACTCATCTCTCTCTCTCTCTCTCTCTCTGACACACACACACACACACACACACACACACACACACACACACACACACACACACACACACACACACGCACGCACCCATATATATTTATAGCCTTGTCCAGATTTCTTGCTGTAAGAGGTTGAGAAGTATGCAAAAACATCTTAAATGCTGCTAGGGGATCACACGCTCGCTGTCACTCTTCACTCTCTCTCACACATTCTTGCTCAATCACTCTCACTATGTCCCAGTCACACACACACACACACACACACACACACACACACACACACACACACACACACACACACACACACACACACACACACACACACACTTCTTCATTCATACATGCATTCACTCACACACGATCGCTCTCACTCTCTCCCGATCCCTCACATACACAGTCTCTTGCTCTCTCTCTCTCTCTCTCTCTCTCGATCATACCTCTTAACCATACTTCTTAGATTTTCAAAGAATGTCCAGATTTTTGACTCGTATTTAAGTCTGTTCCTCATAAAACTTGTGATTTTCTTGTGAGTCATTAAGGGTTGAAGTCGCTAAATAATTAGATGTTTGAGCATCATATCCTTTAGATAATTTATGTTAACATAACACCTTTTATTCTAGCAACTTTCTAAGTTTATATCAGCAATATTTAAAATGTATCCATATTTTTGGGCCTTTGTCCCCCCATTATTTTTGGCTTTGTCCAGATTTGTCGTGCTGGGAACTTGAGAAGTATGCTCTTAACTGTACAGATTTTTGCAGAATGTCCAGATTTTTGCTTCATATTTTTGGTCCATTTCTCATAAAATTATGGGTTTCTAGCAAATAGCTGGCAAATCATTGAATATTTAAGTCAGAAAATATTGACAGACATTTGAGTTTCAGACTTAATACCTTTCAGAACATGTGTGCTAATGTAAAACCTGTTATTCTATCAACTTTCTAAGTTTGTAAAAGCAATATTTAAAAAGTGTCCCTATTTTTGGCCCTTTGCCCCTCCCCCCATTATTTACTGCCATATGACCCTTCCTCACCCAGTATCACACCATGTGGATTCCATGGAATGTGTTCTGTGTAACAGACACACTGGTAATGAACAGAGAAGAAAATGATTTTCTCAGCCAATTACCCCTATAGTCAATTCCCTTGGTGCATAGCATGCCTCTCAACTGTCCAGAATGCCCAGATTTTTGCCTCATATATTTGTCTGCGTCTGATCCTCATAAAAATCATAGTTTTCTGGTAAATCACTGAGGACTGAACCAACTAAATAATGTCATACTTTTGAGTTGTAGGCTTCATGTCCTTCAGAAAATGCATGCTAACACAAAATTCTGTTAGTCTAGCAACTTTCTAAGCTCAGAAAAGGAATATTTAAAATATGTCCCCATTTTTGTAAAGATGTCCTCCAGAATCTTTGAATTTAGTGTTGCAAGGAATGTTCCACATGTAGGGCGCAGGGATTAGTGTAGGGCTGTAGGCCTATAAATTGGCTGCAGCTTAAGTGCCCCGGTTTAGGTCGTGTAACAAAATGGTCACCTTGGTTAATACTAATGTTCTCATTTAACTCCGGGGTTTTAGCTGCATCCAGTTTTATTTGTCATAATAACTTCTTATATTCCAATTTGGCTTCCCAGTGTCCACCCCTGCAGTCTTATGTATTTTGTGTTTTAGAAGAAGCAGCACATCTGCTGTTACTACAAACTTTATGATGTCTATATAGTGCATTAGTTTCCTTTCAATGAGATATGTCGTACAAGTGCTCATAAACTAATTTTCTGATGGTCCTCTTGGTCTTTCCTGTATAAAAACTAGGATATGCCTCACATGTAATCAGGTATACAACCCCGCTACTATTACAGAGTTAATAACCTCTAGGTCTCAAAAACACGCTTTTAAAAAAAATCTCTTCCTTGTCAATCATACAACTACATTGATTACAAAAATCACATTTGTAGGTTCCAAATTTCTTATTTTTACCAGTATGTTTGTTCAACATAACATATCTTTCAAACATCTCTTTCAAGTTCATGTCTGTTCTCCTAATAAACATGGGGTTGTCTGATATACTTTTCTTAATGTCCAGGTTCACTGTTAAAACACACCAATACTTTTTGATAATATTTTCCACTTCCTGTGAAAATGGGGAAAAGGTATGAATAAAGACCAAATTGTAAGATTCGCCTGTAACCACTTTGTTGATATCTTCCAAACCACGTGTTCCCAATAAGGGGCTATATTTCTGCCATCTATCCCTAACTACCTCTTCCATTAATTTATCTATCAGGGTACTGGGGTAACCTCTTTGTTCAAATAATTCTTTAATTAATTTGATTTCTTCTTTAAAGGTCCCCCGTTCACTACACATTCTCAAAGGCCTGATCAGTTGACCCTTAACAATCCCTTTCTTTTGAAAATATGGGTGTTCACTATTAAAATATAGGAATGAATTCGAGAAGGTGTCTTTTGAAAAAATCTTTGATTTAAAATGATATTAGTGTAATCCTTATAAATAGTAACATCTAAATAGTTGATCTTATCTTTGGAGATTGTATGACTAAACCTTAAAAACTAGTGGTCTCATCAATGTAAACCAAAAATTATTTTAATTTTTCCCCAGGACCCTTCCAAAAAAGATAAATGTTGTCCAGAAATCTAGTGTAATGTATTATATAAGGAACAGAAAGCCTCTGAAACTGACTGTGGAACCAAATAATGCAATAAATAGAGCAAAAATGAATAAAACACACTGGTTCCATGTGGCTAAATAAATATCACAAAATAATTTATTCCAAAGTAAAACGAGTAACCTGAAACCATATAATCCATTTCTGTTCATAGAACTGAATCCAATGAACAAAAATGGATTATACGGTTTCAGGCAGATAAACCCCCTGGTCTTAATAGTAAAGTTTCCTTGAAGCTGTTTCTCAAGGCTAGAGCTCTCAAGCATTGATTTGTATTTTTTATAATGCATGTTCTTCAATTTTATTATTATTGTTGTGATGAACAGAGAGTTTTCTATTAATTTTATTTTAGTAATGTAATACTTTTAGTAACATTTATTAATATAATATTTTGTAGGCCCAGCAACAATTTTTGCTGTTGACATGCTATAGATTTTATTACTAGTATAGTTGTGATGAACAGCTAGTTTTTTCATTAATTGTATTTCAAGTAATATTTTAGCAATATTTGTCAACATAATATTTTGTAGGCTTAGCAACAATTTTTGCTGTTGATACGCTACAGATTTTATTACCATTTTTATGTGTATCATTACTATTTTAATATGTTAACCTTATACACTATGAGCAAGCTTTACACTGAAGTCCAGCATTCTAGAGGTTAATTATGTAGGTAAATTATTATTTCATTTGATTGGCCTATTTGAATGTATAAAAGGAAGTATTCTAATGTTATTTTTCATTTTAGTCTGATGAAGCGGATGGTATCCGTGAAAGCGCTTACTCGTTTTACTTTGGAATAAATTATTTAGTGATATTTATTTAGCCGTGTGGAACCAGTGTGTTTTATTCATTAATGTACTATATAGTTTGACCAGTTTGTGTTGAAAATAAACTCTTTTCCCAATAGCACAAAACACAGTTTGTGTACAAGGGGATGCATGCAGCCCCCATTGCTACCCCTTGTTCTTGCTTATAATATTTCCCACTGAAATACATAAAATTGTTCTCCAAAATGGTTTCCATAGATTTCAAAAGTAAATTCACTTGGTCATTCTTCAAGTACTTACATTCAATAAGAATTTCATGAAACCATTCTAAACCCGTAATGTGTGGTATACTCTGGGAAAAAAATCAATGATATCTATAGTAACAAACTGTAGTTTATTATCATACTTGTCCTTGGTAATATTTTTAAGGAACTCCCAAGAGTCCTTGGAAATATGTTTCAAAGAAATAACAAAATTTTTCAACCAATGGTCTACGTATAGTGCTAAAGGTTCAGTTTTTAATTCAGCTCCTGCTACAATGGGACGGAATGGGGGTTTCTCTATACTTTCATGAGTCTTAGGAATTCCAAACTGTCGGAATATGTGGGTTAGGAACATACAAAAATTCAAATAGTTTGTTTTGTCTATGGAACCTTGAAATAAGTGGTCCTTAACAAAAAAAAAAATCTAATTTAGAATAAACTATTGTGATTTCATTTTTGGAAACAATACTGTATTTACATTCATCACTCAAGATATCAAACATATAGGTCTCATAATCAATTGTGTCCATAATAACCACCCCTCCCCCCTTGTCCGGTTTCATTAATCTACAACCTCTCTGTAATGTGTAGACTAATTCACTTTCCTCCTCTGTAAAATTACTATTCATAACTGTTGTTGAATTCATCTTTCTTATTTCACTTTCAAATTTCACTTTCAACTAGTTCCTCAAATGTTTTAAACACTGTGGTCAGGGGTGGATTAAAAACACTCTTTCTACTAAGTTCATTGTTAAAAACGTTCTTTCCCTTTAAAAGGTGGTTCAGGTTTAGTTTGCACATAAATAGTTTTAAATCTATCAAAGTGTCCACTAATCTTAAAGGCCTAGCTGGCACAAACTGAAACCCTTTGGTAAATAATTGAAAATAGACTTCATTAATTTGTAAATCTGTGTAATTAAATATACTGAAATTACCTAATCTGTTTTGTATTCCAGAATGAGAAATAACAAAAGTTTGTTCAACCACACTCATCTCTGTTCCTATTTCCACTGGTACTCTCATAGGTTCATAGGTTCATAGGTAGGTACCAGTCTATTGGCCCTAGGACATAATTAAGCCTAGCCAAAAAAAAATTTTTGTTTACGCTTCCCTCCCAAGTGGTTTAGTTTCCTGCACCCCTGTTTAGCAGGGCCACCGAAGTGATTCTTGGGGTGAATTTCCTGTTTCCCATCCACTCATTAAGATTCCTCTTGAAGAGCACTAATGAGGAGCTCTGCCTCACATATATGGGGACCTTATTCCAGAGCAAGGGAAGTCTCTGAGACATGAATCTGTCCCTCCAACAAGTCCTGTTTATTGATGATGCCAGGTTTATGTCCCTTGAGCGTGTAGCTCTGGTGGATTGGGTTTTCCTTAGGTGGAGCATTTCTAGCAATTCGGGGTTTGACATAGCCTTGTATGTCAGGCAGAGATCACCTCTGAGTAGCCAGTATGCGACCGAGTACAGTCTGAATTTTTTAGCCTCATGGCATAGGGCAACTGTTTGAGGCCTGTTATCCTCTTTGTGAGGTACTTTTGAGGCCTCTCCAGTTGTTGCAGATGTCTTATTAGGTACATCCTGAACAGGGCATTATATTCAATAACGGGTCTAATGAGTGATGAGTAGAGGGGGACAATAACATCCTTATTCCTGGATGCAAACCCTTTTGTGATAAGGTGGGCCATGTAGAAAGATTTTCTAACCACTTTAGCAATATGGTTGTTGATGGAGAGGTTACTATCCACCTGAGTCCCTAGGTCTCTTATCGCACTCTCTGTGGTAAGTGGGCTACCACCTATGTTGTAATTCATAGGTACATGGTTTTTACTAAAGGGGATGATGATGCACGTTTTGGCATTTAGCTTGAGGCTGTGATTTTGGCACCACATATCTGTATCCATAAGACCCTTTTGAAGGATATCTACATCAGTAGGGGTCTCAATTATGGCACCCAGTTTGCAGTTGTCTGCGAACTTTGTTAGCCATAGTCTCTCCATGTTTGCTTGTACCTCCACAAAGTAGATACCAAACAGGAGGGGTCCCAGAACTGAGCCCTGTGGTACACCACTAGTCACAGGTTTGGAGTCTGATCTAGCATTTCCTATTCTCACTGAATGGATTCTATCCATGAGACAGTTAGCAACCCATCTTGCAACGTAGGGGTTTATATTTAGGTTGGTGAGTTTGTCAATAATTCCCGAGTGGGGAATGGTATCGAAGGCCTTTGCAAGATCAAGGTATGCTGTGTGAACCACCTTTCCCTCATCTATTCCTTTAGTGACCATTTTGAAAAAGTCAACCAGATTTAGGAGACAAGACCTTCCCTTTACGAACCAAAACTGGGTGTGGTCAAAGGTTTGTAGGTTCCCAATGTCTTTGTTTGAGTTCCGTGATGATGCGCTCCAAGGCCTTGCAGACGAGACTCGTCAGGCTAATGGGGTGGTAATTCCCGGGGTCAGTGGTGGCACCTCCTTTGTGGAGTGGTATAATTGTTGCCATACGCCACTTTGTGGGCACATAGCCTGAAGTGAGGCTGTGGTTAAACGTAGTATTAAGGTGAGAGATTAATTTGTTTTGGAGTTCATGTAGTACGCAGCCTGGGATGCTGTCTGGTCCCATGGATGCTGTGTTTCTTGCCTTGGAAAGTGCTGTTTTCACCTGATTGTCTGTGATTTTAGGGGCAGTACAATCTTCTGGTATGGAAATGGGCCCTTTGGGGGGGTGAGAGTGGGGTGAAGTTTGCAGTGAACCTATCTGCCAGTATATTGGCGATATCAGTTAGTTCTGTGAATTTTGAACCATTATGGTGTAGCTCAGAGCAGATCTGCGAGTTGTTGTTTAGGTTTTTGACATAGCTAAAAAATGCTTTGTGATTGTCTATGGTGTCTGTTGTGAGTTTTCTTTCAAAGCTCGTCTTAAAGGTTTTTATGAGGGTCCTTAGCTTTTTGCTAAGGTTGGTCAGGGAGCCCCTCCATTCCTGGGTTTTTACTCTGTTTTGCAATAATTTCTTCCTTTTATTATAGACCTTATTTATGGCTAGGGTCCACCAGACTGGTTTCCTCTTTTTGGAGGAGTGGGTCTTGGTCTTGTTTAGGATAGCACGGTCCATGCACTCATGTAAGTGCTTCTAGAGTGCTTCTGTGTAGGATATAGCAGATTCAATCATATTGCCTTTCTGCTGGGGAGTAACAAAGTTTGCCACTTCTGTCTTGAGTAGCATAAAGTTCACCTTGGAGAAGTTTTTCACCATGGTTTCTTTTGGGGGGGGGTGAGGGTGGTATGCGGATATCTAGGGTGATGAGTTTATGATCTGATCTGACCAATGAGGAATTTACCACAGGTGTGGAGCATTTGTCCCTCATGTTGGTGATGACCAGGTCCAGTATATTTTTACCTCTTGTGGAGGTGTTAATAAGCTGGTCCAGAGCATTGGAGTTAATGTACTCCAGGAAGCACTGACCAAAGGTATTAGTACTTCTGTAGTTTTCCCAGTTGATGTTTGGGTAGTTGAAATCACCCAGTATAAGGGTGTTCCCAAAAAAAAAATTGTTTGGTTGGTAATTCCTTCCTTGACCTTTGCCCCCACCTCTCAAATATTGGTTGTTGAACCCTCTCATGTTGTTCAACCCCTGTTTCTGTGCTAAACGCTCTCTCCTTCTTAGAGGGGGTATTTTAAAAGGGAAGCTGGAATCTCTGTTTCATCAAAATTTCCTTCATTTAATTCGCCATTACTGACCACACCATTGTCTTTAACCCTATAATTGAAAGTACTCTTGGGTAGCAGGTATGCTTTCCCCTCCCTATACTGAATCAAATCTCTCGGCATTTTTTTTTAATTTTTTTTATTCAGAACATTATTATAGTGTGTGTCTATTTCCTTAAATACATTCATATAATTCACTTTCTTTACATTAAACATCAAATCTGATACAATTCTGTTATGCATAATTAACTTCTTTCAGTAATTTCTCTCTTTAATTTGTAGTTTCCTACCATTAACTTCAACATTTCAACACCAAAATTATTAAAAACTTCAACCAGTTCTTTATGAAATAACTGTTCAATTCACCATTATTGGGGTATTTGACAAAACAGAGCCCTTTCAGAACTCTATTGACCACAAATAAATTCATTCAAGTAATCAATTTCCATTTGTGTGTTTCTCAAACACAAAACATTGTCTTTGAATGATTTTAACATGTCCAAAAAAAAGTCTCATTTGTAGAAACGTCTTTGTCAAATATATTGTATTTCTTACCAGTACAAACCTCAAAATTGAAGCTTTCTGGAATAGTATTATTGTTACTGGCATTAATAGAGCAGTTCAAGTTTGTAGTTCCGTTAATCCTCCGTTAGAAACTAGTGTCCGCCATAGCTGCTGACAGCAAGGTCGTCTCCGCTCTGCCCAGTGATTATCTCACTTGCATAGATATTGGTTGGCTAGGTACAGTCCCCAAAAATTGCTGCTGGTTTCCAGGCAACCCTGAAACCCCAGAACTCAAGATAGCCAATTGAGTAACTAACTGCTATTTGCATTACCATGTCCATAAGTTTAGTAAATTCACTTCTTGAAACCGAAGTGTTGTCACCCAAAACTCCATTCTCAGTTTGTATTTCTTCCTGAATAGAAATTAGTTCTGCTCTCTCAGCAATGGTGCCCCCAAAACAATCAGGAATCAAAAGGCAAGTACAAGACTAGAAAAAGAACAAAAGGGCTCCACAGTAAGAACAAGAACTCGTTTAATAATATCAATGACAAATTAAGTGCTTTTGCCCGAGAATCTTACAGGCTTCTTCAGAACAATGTAAATTACTTTTATACTCACAACAGCCAATCAAAAGTCTCCTCTTAAAAACTCTCCCCTCTGTTTAATTAAAAGGGAACTCAGATCCTATTAAAAACAATGTGAACAATAAGACATTGTCATTCTTTTGAGGTCAAGGTCTGCAAAAAAAAGAAAAAAACACATTTGTAACTTGCTCCAAGCCAGAAACAAAACTTGATATCTGCTCTGTCTGATCCAGCCAGTGGTGGTGCTCTTTCAAAATTTTTTTTACTCACAAAGACAGCTTCCTGATTATTAAGTTGTTCATGGCACAGAGCAGTAGACCGACTACTCTTTTCAAGTCACCAAAGATTTTATACATACAGCAGCAAAAGCCTTATATTAGCGCTAGGAATTGCCTCCTTCATGTGAAGCTACTCTAACTTACCTCCGCATGGATTGATAACCCACTTTTCCACATTTACAGCCATTCTGTCTCCAAGCAAAAGGAATTTAACAGATAAAATAATTTCATTTCACAGTACCCTCGTTGCTTTCTCTTCCTCCTCTCGGTTTAGGCCTGTTTCCCACACGTCTTCATGAAACACAGTAACTTGAAAAAGTTCAGACGACTGATAGCCTATATGGCTCATTTTATCCAAACCAGAACGGTTTCAGACAAATATATACTTATATGATTCTTATTTGTGGACTGTGTTTTAAGCATTATGTATGACCAGAACATGACTTTGTACATCTCACCAGAGAATTTTATACAATTTACACTGTTGTAACACAAATCCACCAAGAGACATTCAAATAAATTCCAACACAAAAATTTCTAGATGCACAATAGAAATCTAGTAAAACCCAAATGTTATTTATTTCACAGAGATAATTAAGTTCTTATCAGTATGCCTTTTAGGTTGTGAGTTTTATTGGACTTCAGTTGTGCCAGAAACTCTTGAATATCCCAGCAAAACTTACCCTTCTCCTGAGACAGCGATTCCTGTCTTGGGAAGGTACAGCTTGTTTGGAGTTTTTGTCCGTGTCTTGAATGTTGAATTTCCATGAATGTCTGCCTAGGTTGTGTGGGCAATAAAACCTGTAAGCAGTTCAGTCTCTGCTTTTAAGTTCTATAGGTACCCGTGTCCTAAAACCAAAAATCTAACTAGAAATTGGGGTACTTGTCCCCCGATTTAAAATGAAATTACATGTCATTTTCTCTGCTTGCTTAACCAGCTCCAGTGCCCCTCCAAGTCTTTACAAAAAAAAATCTGCAGATCTCTATATTCAGTAGTATGTGTTCCAGGTGTGTGCATCCTTTCAGAGTGCTGGAAAGAATGAGATGACCCCTTTAAAGGAAGGGGTGAGCTTTACCTTTGTGTACTACATTTTTAAGGTGTAATTTTTAGACTAGTGATCCTAAGCCCTGCCATATTCAGGCTGAAAACCAAGAAGGAGCAGAAAAGCTTCTCTGCTTTAACAATACCACACTCAGACTTCAGAGCTTCAGTGTTGCCTACTTTTGGGAGAGCAATTGTATCCTCAAACATGGGTAACTCAGCTTTGCCTACTTCCAGGAGTACATAGCTTCTTCTCCTCTGTGGGCTCAGCACTCGTGATCAGTTTATTCCCAGTGGCAAGAGAATCTGTAGATTTTGTCCAACTTCAGGAACAGCTTAATGTACAATTCATGCCCAGAACCAGGTGCATCTGCTTCCCAGCCATCACAGAAGTTTTTCTTTCTTTATGATCCTTTACATCAGTGTTTACTTGTGATGAACAACAGATACTGCTGGTATCACAAAACTGTGTACACCTACTGCTGACAATTCAGCTGTTAAAATGTAGATGCCCATATTGGTCCATACTTTATTGTCCTTTATTATAAATCCATCTTTACAAATTTTGTCTTGTGTAATTACAGCTATACATGGAGATATCCTTTCAAAACAATGTACGTCTTTGTGATAATGTGTTTATATTGTTCTGATTATCATTTACTCTGTTAGGCACTGTGCTTAAAGTCCTAGTTTTTGATTTTACAGGCTGACTGGTGCATAATTACAAATGTTGACTTGCCCTTTGTTTATTTTCTTACAACTTTAGTTCTTCCATGTTTTTCCCATATGGTCCAAGGCATGGATGAATAACACATTGCTGAATCAGACATTGCTGAATCAGCCTACTAACTAAATGTCAAACAGTAAGTAAAAATGCTGACATTATACTAAAATTATTCTATTATAATCTGTTTTTTGCCACATGTCCTGGGTTGTGCCTATACAGGGTCCTGATTAGATTAGTTCACCTACTGTGTTAACAAAAAAAAAAAAAAAAAAGAAAAATCTAGGAAACAGAAACAGAATTATTTGCACAGCAGCTGTCTACTGTGCATTCTTGATTGTAGACAGACATGCTTGAGTGAGACTGCTAACGGTCTGCATCATTTGCTGATGAGTCACATGACACCTCGGCACAACAGCAGATCAGACCGACACTGCTATTTGTGATGGAATGCATAACAGCTGTACAGTACTGCCTCGAGTGGTTTAGTTTAGGCCTTATCATACAATCATCCTCTGTGGATATATGTGAACATGATAGTTCATTCAGCAGGCTCCCTTATTAATACATTACGTGTGTGTGTGTGTGATAGCAATGTATTTTATAAAAAAAAAAAAAAAAAAAAAATGTACACAATGCATAGTATTACTTAACGGGCATTGGCTTGCCTCATGTGCTGTTCACTACCAGGAACTTAACTGACACTTTACCTGCTCCCGTTTGCCACTCCATACACCTGCTTCTTAATGCTAAGTCTGCATGTGGTATTTGCCTATCTGCACTGTTGTGCAGATGCTGGGTATACTGTCACAGCTCCGCATACACAAATGCACATGTGCGCATGCACACTTTGTAGTATTACAAGTTCTTATATAGCTTACTATGAAAGCGTGACAGTCCAGATATAATATAAGCCAGTGTGTTTAGCAGCAGGGCTTGTTGAATATCTGAGCAACAGTCATTTATTCTGTTCATGAATATATTGTTCTGTTGTACCTCAGTGGTCAGAGTGATACCATTTAACTCAATGATAAATGATAATGCCTCAAATGTTTTCAGTCAAAAGTGTGCTTGACATATCAGTAGTAAGGACACCTTCGCTCCCCAAACCTTTTGGCTGAAGTGTGTGAATCAGTATGCATCTGCTTTTACATGTTTGAAGAAATTGTGAGAGCATCTGTTATCACACTTCATACATGCTTTCAGCTGTCATGATTAGAAGGGTATAAGTTAGGGCATTGGGCATTTTCTTACTACAGTTATCCATGACGCATCTTCTGGCATGTCTTATTTATTTCACTGTATCCACATCATCATGTATAATGTTCTTTACTCACAAAAATAGTCACTGCTTGAATAAATGGAACGCTGAATAAACCCAAAATCAGAGAACTACACAAAACAGCTTCCAGCACACAAACCACAGGCAAGAAGGCTTTCACTTGGTATAAAAAACACAGCTTTAATTGATAAAATGCAACTCAAATAGGTAAGTGCTTTCGTGGTGGTAACATACCACTTCATCATGAAGTGGTGTGTTACCACCATGAAAGTGCTTACCTATTTGAGTTGCATTTTATCAATTAAAGCTGTGTTTTGTATACCATGCATAATGTTCTGTTACCACAAATATCTCATTTAAGTCAGTAGTTCTTATTGCAATTTTATTTTACATTTTATATTAATAAATTTATAGGTTCTATTTACTTCTGTGGTTTTTTTTTTCATTTTAATATCTCTTAAACCATTGCCCATTTGCTGCTTTACAGGCAGGCCTCTTTAACAATATTCAAGTGAAGCAATGCTTGCCTCAGCTTAGTTGCTGTCATATCCTGTGCTGGTTTATCACTGCCACGTGAGCTGCCTTTCCTTTGCTAACTGCACATTGGCCTGCACTGTCCATTGCTTTAACAGTTTTGTAGGATTGGTTCCATTCATGATCTACTGACTTAGTGTTTCCAAATGTAAAGTACTTATGGACTTCAAGGGCAGTAAACACACACGTGCACCCATAAAGATGGTGGAGTTTTAAGGCTTTCTTGCAATACAGCTGTTAGTTAGCACAAGATGATGCTTTTGACACACACACAGGTATAGTCTAATGCTCTTGGACACCTTGGAGTTAAACTAAATAAAATCATAGGTTGCTTCTAGTCACTGTATCCCACTGATACTCCCAACTAGTTAGTCCCCATCTATAATGGATAGGAAATGAGACTTCAGGTACATTTATGGTTTCTCATCTATTCATCTAAGTTAGATTTGAAGATAATGAAGCTCTTGCTTTGTTTTACAGAAAGCAGGAGCTTGTTCCAGAGGTGGGGAATTCTTTGGGAAGAGAGATCTGTCATTCCAATAAATCACGTTTATTCTGCAGTGTGCATTCAGGTCCCTTGATCTTGTATTTGTACTACTAACATTGTTGTGGATATGTAGTAGATCAAGCAAGCTTGAGTCATTTTACAGTGTTGAAGGCCAGGCATATATCACACCATAAGTGTTTCCAGTAGACAGAGAAAAGAGAGGAATTTTTTAGGTATTCTGTTTAATTTAGGAAGCTCATTCCTGAGAGTTTTTAGTAAGGAACCATCAGGGTTTTTCAAGCTGGGATATGATTTTGGACAGGCATATACTAAGGGACACTAATTCTGTTACAGACCTGATGAGAGATAGAAAGGAATGATGACCTCTTTTTACAGAGAGGAGATGTCCTTAGTAATAAGTTGGAAGAGGTATAGGGCTTTGTTTATAATATGGAATATGTGGTCATCAAGTGTTTGTTGTCCAAGGGTGCCTGGGTCTCTAATATCAGTATCTATTTTAAAGGAAGGGTTATTTATGTGATAGGTGTGTGACTTCATTGTTTCCCAAACTGTAGAATGCTACATTATTTATTTATTTATTTTTGGTGTTTGAATTTGTCTGAGTTAGGTTGTCTTGGAAGATTTGATTATCTTCAGGAGAGTTAGTTGATGATGGCTTCAAACCTGCAGTGTTCTGCAAACTTGCTCAACCCAGATGCCTTTTAATGTTAAATTTGACATAGAAAAGTAGTTGCCAAATAGAAGTGGTCCCAAAACAGAGCCCTGGGGTGGATCACTGATGTCAATTCCCTTGGAGGGATAGTATGATATAAACTCAAATAGAGTGGTGTCCATCAGTGAAGCAGTTGGAGAGCCAGTGGATTATACAAGGATTTATGTTGAGTTTGACCAGCTTTTAAGGGTGTTTTATAGTGAATAAAAAACAGATCAGTATGCTTTTTGGACTCATGTACCGGGTGTTTATTATTATTTTTTTCTGGAGTGCTTTTAGTACCTTCTCAGAAGTAAGTATTAGGAGATGGTATGGATTGGTTACTTTCTACTGGGAAGTTTGGAGATGACAGAAGTGAGAGATTACTGCTGAATTTTACCTACAAAGATTTTAGATACACCCTCAAGGCCTTAGAGGGTGATGCCATTAGAAATAAGCTCAGTTCAGTGCTAGTTATTTCTGAAGTTCTGCACATAATTAAAGAACGTTTTCTAGATGTTGTTTGCTGCTTTTATTTCTTAATTAGCACTGCAGGATTTAAATTAGCTAGTGAGTTTTTTTGCTATCCATTTTGAGTTTGATTCTAATTGTTGAGTTTTTTGTTCTTTTCTTTAAGGATACAAATGTTTTCTTTTTATTTAGAATTTGTTTATAGTTGAGTTGTATCACAGGAGTTTGTTTTTAAACTTGGGGTTGTGTTTGTGATGAACAGAACATGAGTTTCTATGTAAGAGGTAATATAGAAGTATAGACTTTGGATATATGTGGTAGTATGTGATAGTATTTGATATGGTTAAGTACTTAGGTTCATACTAGGCTAACTTTTCTTGTGGGCCATTTTAAGCCTAGCTAATTACCCCATGTGAGAATCAAACCCTGCACTTTGTGTCTGTAAAGTAAACACCTTCACTATTACGCCAACCTCACACCCTATATAGCGTCTCAGGGGGTTGGAGGAGCTGTTGAACCAGTCTGAGTCATCAGGTACGAGGAGATTTGGCACTGGAGAGGTCCCTAAAGGTGGTTAGCTTGGCTGTTGACTTGTACTAGAGCCATACTTTGTATAAAACAAAAGGAATATGACAGGGGCTGTCTCTGTGAGGACAAGCTTGAATATGTTGGTGCACCTAATATGAGAGGGTACTAGCCGATAATGGAAATTTGCAATGATTAAGTCTAGGGACACTGAACATATTTATTTGTAAAGGTGTAGGTATACCATTTTATGAAGTGGTAGTTAAAGTCTCCTAGACAAATGATGTTTGAATTAATGGAGAGGGTCTCTAATTTATTAAGATGTTTTGTGATTTGTGGGTATCATTGACAGGGTTCTTTAGTTGGCCATGATATAGTATGTCTTGTTTACTGACATTAAGATGAAAAGAAATCTGAGGTCAGCCCTACTTGATGAATCTGGAAATGATGATGTACTAGGTAAAGACAGACGTGTCACCAACAGTGTTATAGCTATCTGTAGTCACAGGCCTAAATGAGTGGAGGGAAAAGAAGCCAAGGTAAAGGAGTACTGTCATTCATCTGGAACCAGGTACCTGTGATAATACAGATCTCCATATTTTCCAGAGTTGGCAATGCCTTGAGGGAAGGCATTTTCTTATTTACGCTCCTAGCTTTAAGCAGTGTTGTGTTGATATTTGCTAGATCTGAGATTGTATTTACTAAGTTGATAGCTTGAATGTGTTGACATAGTCTAAAAATCTCAGCCATTATGCAGAGCCCTTATAACACTGGTGCAAGCAATTCTTGGTGAAACAGGCAAGACTGTCTTCTATCTCCCTTTAGGCTGACACACACACATGCATACACACGCACACGCACACACACGCACACACACACACACACACACACACACACATATATATATATATATATATATATATATATATATATATATATATATATATATATATATATATACAGGGCCCCTCATGCATATATATATATACAGGGCCCCTCATGCTACCACAGCCACAAGTCAGTTATTAAAGTTCATCTTTTGTTATGTTGTACCACCACTGTCACTTGCTCAGGACTAATTTCTTTCCAGCGTTAGAGCCACACTTACAGCTCTGAGACACACTTGGAGCTCTATCACATCCCTGCTTATTTAGTTTAAGGGAGTGCATTGCATATTCACACCGACATTAACAATAACCATGTTACACTCCTACCTGCACTGAAACAACTTTAGAGCCTTGATGATATGGTGGATTCTGGCATCTGAGAGGCAGCTGAGCTACCCTGTCTTTGCTCAGCCTTCTAAGTGGTGCATCAGTGTGCTGAACTATGGACTGACCCATGACAAGTGCATTACCATGAAAATTGGTTTGCTGTTTAGTTTGAAAGGCTTGTCTAGAGTAATTCTCTTGCATTGTGGTAGTGGAAAATATATGGTAACTCCATGAAATATCATAACCAGCTTGACTGAGTCCCATAATGGGAAGACTGAACTACAGCAAATTCTCATTTATGTATACCAAGTCTGAGATTGCCATTTCTATGAAAATTCCCATCTTTCCTGGTTTCCTCATAGTTGCTATATATAAGTTTGGGTGGTGTTGTGGGAGATTGTCCCTCAATTTGGTGAATGTAAGGGGGCTTGAAAAAAAAGAAATTTAAAGGAATCGAAAAGACTGATATTTGACATTTGCTAATCTCCTGGGTTTTTAGTCTTTTTTGGCATGTTGGTATTTGTTATTCTAAGTCTAAGCATTTCAACAGGGAGCCAAGTATATATATGATATTGAATAGGTAATAGTGTATTGTTGAGGTAAGGCTGCAGTCTCTGCATTTATAATACCACACCTGGACAATCTTTGTGGGTTTGGTAGTGAGTTTACAGTACCTAAGTATAGGAATGTTTTATGCTTTGTCTTTCAGCATGGTAGGTGTGGTGCTTATTTCTCTTCTGTGTAATTGTGTCCTAGTGTAGGAAATGTGCATTTTTTAATTGCATAGTATTTACCTTTTCCCCCACCTGTTGTATGACCAAGGAAGTAATATATTTAAGTTAAGGAGTATGGGGAGTGAAGTTTTGAACTGGGGAGTGTAGAGGGCTTACCCTATAAAAAACAGTCTTTTAGTAAATTTTTCAGTGAAACTCGCTTTCAGGCTTTATGATGATTTCAGTGAAAGTAGCTTCAGTGAGATGCACTATTTTGGGGGTGTCTGTGCAATGGCCTTATGGCCACATTGTCCTGCCTTTGCAGTGACCCAGTGCCCTACCTACCCGTAGATGACATTTGTGAGGTGGAATGAGAGAGTTCAGAAGCCCCTGGAGAATGGTCCTAGCAAAGCCTGATCTGGACCTAGAGAAGGAATCAAGTTTATAGTGCTTTTCAAAAGTATGCAAAAAAGACCAAGTAGGAGCTTCTAGAATACTTCTAGAATCTAGCCCTTTTCAAAAGGCAATAGATGAAACTAAGACCCTGGTAGAGTGGGTCTTAATCCTTCCAGGAATAGTTTTGATATAGTAAGTATAGCAAAAGGTAATAGCCTCAGACAGCCATTTTGAAATAGTCTGTTTTGACATAGGTTGTCCCTTATTACCTTCAAGAAATGAACAATTGATCTTTAGCGTTTAGTTCTGCCAAGAAAGTACCTGAGTTGTCTGTGGACATCCAAGGTAAGGCGTATCCTTTCTCTCTCATTTTTACGTTCAGGAAAGAAAATGGGGAGATGGAGAGTTCAGCTCCAAGTAAACTTGGATACCACTCTAGGCATAAAAGAAGAATTAGTTCTCAAATAAACCTTGTCCCTATGGAAAATGAGATAGGGTTGAATCACCATAAAAGCTTGCAACTCAGATACCTTTCTTGCAGAGGTCAGAGCAGACAGTAAAACTGCGTTCCATGTTAAGAACCTTAAGTCAGCCAGGTTAGTTTTCTCAAACAGAAAAAATGTTAGCTTCCCTAATACAAAATTAAGTCCCCAAAGAGGGGACACTGGTTTTCTTGGAGGCATCTAATGTAAAACCCCTTTCAAAAACATTTTGAAATGAGGCTGAATGAAAGAGGAGGATCTATTAGCAGACATGGTGAAATGGCCGATAAATGAACCCCGATAGAGGAATAAGAAAGGCAAAAGGATAGTAACTCACACAAATATTGTAAAACCAGAGAAAAAATAGCCCTGAATGGGTGCTGGTTATGTTGTTGGCACCAACTAGGAAACCTTTCCCATTTGCTAATATATGACTTTCTAATAACAGTGGCACCTGCTGCACAGCCTCAGTAAACAGACACCTAAAAGGAATTAAGACCCTATCATTCAGGCAGTCAGTAGAAGTTGATTGATGTTGTGATGTATCAAACATGCCTATTTTTGTGTGATCCAGTCTGTGAGGTAATTGCCATTGCCCATTAACAAAGGAATGGAGAACCACTGTTTCCTGAGCCAGAAGTGAATCACTACAATCATCTTGAGTGATTCCTTCTGAATCTTCCGAAGTTCCCTGGATATTAATGGAAGGGTTGTAAAAGCACACTGGAACATTCCTGTCCAAGGAAAAGAAAAGGCATATGTCTTCCTGGCCTTCTTGCATGAAGGCCTGAAACAAAATATTTCTTGTTGATTGATCAGAGAGGAGGCAAAGAGGTTTTCTTGAGGAACTCCCTACAGATGTATAAATCTAGGAAGACCCACTGATCTAGTTTCCATATTTGAAGGTCTGCCCTGGTCCTGCTCAGCTTGTCTGTCACAGTTTTGTTCTGACAGAAATGTAGGATGCCTGTAGAGTGAGATTGTGCTAGGAAGCTAAAGCCCAACCTAGGATTTACCAAGTGACTCTGGTAATGTCTATAACCACTGAGACACCAGAGGAACCAAAGATGGTTAACAGAGTTGAGTGCCTTGATCAGGGTAAGCATCTGTCCTTGACGTTCCATACCCCCTGTACTTTTATTCCTCCTGAAACTGCTCCCCAAGCAAAGTCTGAGGCATCTCTGGTGCCTTCTTTGGGACAGAGATGGAGAAGGGGAGACTTGGATTTAAGGATATGTTTCCACAAAATAATTTCTCCTCTGAGAAACCCCAGAACTGGGATATGAAAAGATAAAAGGTGTTGGTGCTGGGACCAAAGAGACTTCAGATACCACTGTATCTTTCTCATTTGGTGTCTTCCCAGGGGTATCGTGAGAATCATAGAGGTCCTGGGACTCAAAATCCTGAGGTATTCCCTCGCAGTGACCAAAGTTTGAGTGGAAAATCTTAGAAATAGACCTAGATACAGAGCTATTTGTTTTCCTGTAGAAGAAAAGGTCTTTGAACTAAGGTGTCTTGTTGGCATCCTAAGAACAAAATCCTCTGTGTAGAAGTCAAGAAAGACTTAAATTTTCTCTTGGAATCCCAGCTTGTGTAAGAGATCCCTTACCCAATAGAGAGATTCCTGACACTTTGAAAAACTCTGCAAAGATAAACAAGTCATGTAAATGTGGATAAGTGTGGATACCCTGTCACCTGCAATAAGCTATAATTGGAGCCAGACATTTTGTGAACACTGTTGGTGCAGTGGATAATCCAGAGAGTAAGGCAGAGAAGTGATAATGTGATCCAGACACACACAACCTTAAGAAATGTCTGATGACTGGATTAATAGGGATGTGATAAGCATCTTTTAAGCCTACTGTTACCAGGAAACTTGAAAGAGAAATAAGAGTTAACAGATTGTGGATTGATAACACTTTGAATTTGGGTGCTATCACAAACAGGTTTAGGAAAGAAGGATGCAAAACTGATCTGCTCACATTTTCCCTCCCCACCTGGGAAGGAGGATATGGAGGATGAGGAATGACACACTGGAAAGGAGGAATTTCCTGCCATCTGTAACCTTGATGTAAGATTTTTAGAACCCATTTGTCTGAAACTATATGTTGCTAAAGAGGAAAATGGAGATTCAGACTTTCTAGAAGTAAAAGGGGGCTATGGTGGATGGCTGATAAGGTGTCTTGAACAGTCATTCAGACTTATTGGACTGTCCTTGGTTTGAGGAGGTTCGAGACTTCTTTTTGGAACCCCCTTGCCATTTTTTCTTAAATGTCTGTTTACCTGTATTTTGTTCAGACTGTTTATTCTGATTATTGCTAACATCCAATGAGTAGTTCAAAAATCCCTTGGAAAATTTGGAAAAGGAGGGCTGAAAAATTTTAGATTTACTAGATTAGCTTGCCCCATTCATCACACTTTTTTATCTCCTGTACAACAAAGGGACCAAGCACTAAATCTATATCCAAGGGAGAACTTAGAATCTTAATTTTAACATCATTTTGGGAGGTTGAGAATGCAGCTATGCAAACCTACTCAAAACAGTACCCTGGAAAAAGTATGAGACTCGTACAAACAGTGTAAATGAGTAATGACCTGTACAATAGAAGAAAGTAAATTATTTAAAGCAGATTTTCCTGAAGAAATTGTAGATAAAACACTCCTCTTACTTTCATGATTTGTGAGAATAAACTTTAAAATATGAGCCTGATAATTAAAAATTCCCAAAATTAAAGTTGCAGAAGTATACACTTTTCCCATACTTAACAATAACTTTCCCATCCTTATCAGAAAGAGTAGGACTGGAGTTGACCAGGTGCTTAGCAGCAGTGGAGTCAACTAGAGCTATAGCTGCTGGGCCAGGTCTGGGAATAATGCATTAAAATTTAAAAGTCTGAAAAACTTTATACATTCTATCTACATTTTTAGGGGACAGCTGGCAAACTATCAGGAAAGTTACAGGCAGTACTATACAGATCCTCTAAAGCAGACAGAACAGGATGAACATGTGTAGGACCTGGAAAATTATGCTGTAACAACTCGTTTTTTTTCTGAGGGACTGTGAAACCTCAGTGTTCTCCCTTTAGAAACACTCTCACATTCCAGCAATAGTCTCAGAGAAAGAGAGACCCACATAGCCATACCTCTCAACCTCTTACCACAAGAAATATGGACAAAGCCTAAACTAATGGAGGGCTAAACACCTAAAAAATGTATTTTTTTTAAATATTGCCCTTACAAACTTAGAAAGTTGTTGGAATAACAGGATTTGTGTTAGCATGCATTTTCTGAAGGATTTGAAGTCTGAAACTCAAATGTATGTCACTACTTCGTTACTTCAATCCTCTGTGATTTGCCAGAAAACCACACATTTTATGATGAGAACACCAAAATAAGAGGCAAAAATCTGGGTATTCTGTGAAAATCTGAACAGTTGGAGTATGCGCACATGGATAATCAGAAACTGAGCTCTCCTCCAAGTCTAAATCAGAAATCGGAGGAAAAACTGGTGTCTGTCCCGTGCATCTTTCTGTTCAGTTTCAGAATCTTGAATCTTTTCAGGAAAAGAGGTATCCTTTTTTCTTCTTGCATCAGCAACTACTTTACAAGAAGGAAGAATAGCCTGCATTAAACCCTAAGGCAGACCCAGTAAACTACTCCTATCCAAAGATATTTAAGGATGACTAGATACATGCTTGGTTTTCTATTTCCTTTTGACAGGAAAAATGAGGCCAACCTTGTTACTAATGGCAGCTGCTGCTTCCTCAGGGCTGGGTTCAGCATTCTGACACAACAGGAAAACCTTCTCTATTTCCTCTCCCAGGACCAACAAGAGTAGCTCTTCCTTGCAGTGAGGGGACCCAACAGCTGCAGAAGATGTGGCTAACCCCTGGTCCATGGTGGCTATATATGCTACACCAAAGGGATCTTGGGTAAAAGATGAGTGGTCCGAAGTACAACAAATGGCCACAGCAGAGTTACCCACCTACAGGTGAAGTAAATTCCTAGGCTGCTGTGGTTGCAAAGGCTGTTTGCTTATTTTTTTCTTTTTGTGGAAGGACTGACCATGAGACCAGTAGTTCCATGGTCAAGTTGAAAATGGTGCCTCTTTCCTGGGGAAGACAAGAAGCAAATGCTGGTAAATGCTACCATCCATCAAAAGTTACTTTTTGATGGAAAACGTAGAAAATTTGAGTTTAAAATATTTTCCAGCACCACAAAAGTAAAATAAATACAATTTTACACAAAAAGAAATGTTTTCAGTTACATTACACCACTTTTAAATTGACAGAAAAAAATGAGTGTGCATTTAAAAGAATGTTACAGTCTTGTGACAGTCTGTTAATACACAACATTCCTAGCTTTAAAATAACTTTCCTGAACAGGCAACAGCAACACAAATAAGAAAGCAGATTTTTTTTTCTCCAAACGGAACTTATCTGCCCAAGAAAGGAACAGCACAAGTGTCTATTCTTTAGTGGCATATTTATTTAGCTGTAGTGCTTGTTTGGCTTTCTGTTCTGTGCCTGACTATTGCTGATCTCTGTCAGCATTTGACTTGGGGGCTTTTGAGTTGCCTGCCCCTAATATAAATTTGATTTTGTACACTCCTTCCAGTTTCATCTCATCAGCTCATTCTACTGAGGACTGAGAAATCAGCTGGAAAGGTCCTCCCCATTATTCTTTCAAACTTGAATTATCTTTTTCCTATCTTCCCACTTACTAAAAAAGTGGACTTTATTCAGCTGTGTTTACTGTATTTGTGCTTCTTCCGACTTTATTTAGCTTTTTGCTGCACTTTCTTAATCAGTTCTGTTGCATTTAATCTGCTGCATTTACTACTATTAGTAGCCTGATTACATTGTAACTGTTATTCTAAGGCTCTTAGTTCAGATTTAAGAACTTGGGCTCCAAACTAGCTATCTTACATAAGGAAGGTTTGTGGTCTACACTCTTATGACAGGAGAGGTAACATATTCCGTTCTCTGTTGGGAATTGCTGGTTGAAGGCTTATTGTGTCTATTTTTCTAGAAGTGTCTTAGTTCTGGTTTAAGCACTTGGGCTTCAAATCAGTTATTGTACATTAAGAAGGTTTATGTCTACACCATTGTGGGAGGAGGGTAGCCTCCACCCTTTTGAGCTGGGAATTGCTGGTAAAGGCTTATTGTGCCTGATATTCTAAGTGTCTTTGTTCTGGTTGAAGCAGTTGGGCTCCAAATCAGTTAATTTACATCAAGAAGGTATGTGTTCTACACTGTAGTGGAGGGAGAGGGAGGCTTCCACCCTTCTGAGCTGGGAATTGCTGGTAAAAGCTTATTGTGCCTGTTATTCTAAGTGTCATTGTTGTGATTTAAGCACTTGGGCTCCAAACCAGTTATTTTACATTGGGGCGGTTTGTGGTCTATACTCTTGTGGCAGGGAAGATAGCATATGCTCTTCTGAGCTGGGGATTTCTGTTATAAGTTATATTGTGCCTTTATTTGATTGGCTAGAGGGGTAGCTTGTTTAACAATTTGAATCTCTGTGACTGGGGCATTTGATGACCACACCACTTGAGCAGAAGAGTGTTGCTAGTTTCTGCCAAACTCTACAAAAGCTAAGACTTGCATTACTACATCCATTGTTTTGGTACTTTTTTCTCATATTGTTTTTGTCATAGCTGCATGTTTCTGTTTTGAATAACTGCATTTTCTGACCTCTTTTACAGTCTTCAGTTAGAACTGCCTTGGTTCCACTTTAATAAGACTAACGGAGACCTGAGTTGTTTTCTGGTCCAGGACTGTGTAAAGGAAATGGTGCTGTTTTTGATTGGCCATAGGGCCTTGTTTGTGTTTTCTTATTGAATTCCTTCTGGTATTTAAGAGCTGCAGTTTCACAATGCTTGGCTCATAAGCTATGAGCAAGCTAAGGCATTCATTACCATATCCACTGTTTTGCCACTTGTTTTTCACATGTTTTTGTAACAGCTGCATTACTTGAATGTTTTTGTGTTGAATATTTGCATTTTTTTACCTTTTTTACAGTATTTAGTTAGAACTGCTGCTCTCCATGCAGTGGTGACTAGCAGTGACCTGTATAGTCACTGATATCTCGCAGTGTAATTTCCCTTTGTAATCTGTGTAGATGCTGATCTCTCACAGTGCAAGTTTCCCTTAAAATACCCTTACGGTCAAGATAGAGCATCTAGTTCTCACATCACTGAGCATTGCTCATCAAGATCCTTGTCTTATTGCACTATACAATATTTAAATTTACCTCACTCCTCCCTAATAGATCAATAGCCATGGATCTGCACTTCCTGACTCTCTCTGTGGCCAGTCTGGTCGAGATAGGTATTCTGAGGCATTGTAGCAGTTGCCTCATGTATACTGATAACCCACTTATTCTTAATAAAATAGATAAGGTATGAGAGAGGTGTAAATACATAGGATCTTAGGAAGTTACTAGGCTAATGGCCCTAGAGCCCTTACAAGCCTAGCCATGTTCTACCCTTATTTCCACAATCAGCACCTATTGCCCTGTCCAAGGGATACAGGTGGAGCCCCTGGGGTAAATTTATGGTTACCCATCCAATTGTCCAAATTGCATTTGAAAAGGGCCAGTGAGGTGTTCTGTTTGACATGAAGTGGGAGTCTGTTCGAAAGGTGTGGCAACACTTAATGGTGAAAACAAAACTCTCTCATACAACCAAAACTAATCCTGTGAAGGCTGTCAGTGACACTTGCACCATGCCTACTGCTGAAGGTAAAGACCCTACACATAAAACTACTTATGCTGAGACACTTACAGGTAACCTTCCTAAAACAGTAAGATCTCCTGCACAGCATAAAAGAAAGGGTTCTCAGCCATCATGTAAACACTCTGTTAAAACAGTATTCATAGCTACACATAGTAACAGTGTATCCAATGCCTCTGATGTGAAGCCCTTAAGAAAAACCAGCACACAGTCAAATTTCCTGGGCATTCGTGATTCTGTAGTGAGGCACACCAATGTCCCCCTCACCAGACGGAATAAGGAGAGAGTCATGATTAGCTGCCTTCCCGGGGCTGGGATCCATCAGGTGACACAGGTACTCAGGTGATTGATCCACATGTACCAATATGACTCTGTCATAGTTCATGTGGGTGTTGACCTGAGACTTACCTCCCTTGACTATATAAGTGAGACATGATTGAGCTCGCTGATTATATGTCTCAGGTGGGATGAGACTAGCACTGAGGAGCATTCTACCTTCTCCAAGGATGATGCCACATTACTAACAGAAAATGATTGATTTTAACAATTGGCTTAGCTTCTGGCATCAATCCAAGGGGGAACAATATTTGAAGCCCTGGCAGTACATAGTTGTCAGACCATGTTGCTTTGCCAGGGATGGTCTGCACTTATCCCCTCTAAGCTTTTGGTATTGGCAAAAACCTTTTTCACCCCCTTAATGCCTTTTTTAGGCAATGCCAAACTGATAAATCTCCCAACTTAAATGAACCTACTGGGTCCATATTATATGTTCGAAGTCCGAAAACTTGGAATCTCATATGGTCGACTCCAAACTTCGAACGTACAATATAAACAAAATAAAAATAAAAAACCTACCTGAACGCTCTATGCAGGGGGGCATGCCCCCCTGCACCCCCCACACAGGCCTGCACCCCCTACTAAAATACCCCGCTACTTAAATATACCACCTCTGAATCCCACTACATTGAAGTGAAGGGAAATATTCCCTACAGCGATCTCCGATGTAACGTTCGATGTTTGAAAACTTCACTCATATGATGTCAATCATATGAGATTCGAAGTTTTCAAACTTCGAACTTACGATATAAACCCAAACCTACTAAGGAAAATCTGAAGGTAGTAATGCTCAATGCTAGAAGTGTTAACAACAAACTCCACTCCCTGCAAGCCTTCTCTCTCTGGAGATAGTAGACATCAGTGTAGTAATGGAGACATGGTATAAAATGGCAGATAGTACCCCAGAAATGTAAGATTATAATGCCTTTCACACCTTTAGACTAGCTACTGTGCAATAAGGAACTAAAGGCGGAGGAGTCTCAATCTGTATTAAAACCAACCTCACATCCAGACTAGTTAGTGTATGACCCACTGGAACTCATATGCCCATCTCACCATAAACAGGGTCTCATACCATATCCTTGCAATCTATAGGTCCCCCTCCATGTCCCAGGAAACCCATACTTCTTATCTCAATGTACTAGAATCCCTCATCACTCAACCCAGTACGATATTCATGGGGGATATCAACTACCCCTCTATAGATTGTGAATCCTACACCACTTCTAATGCACAAGCTCAGTAATTCCTAAACTTTGTTATTAGCAACATCCTGAAATAGTGGATCTGTTCTCCTAGGGGTACAAACATCCTTGACTTTGTGCTCATGAACATGGGGGGGTGTCGATGTTCCTCCCCCAATGTAATGTCTTCTGTCATCAGATCTGACCAAGACAGTACTGCTTGAAATAAAAATTAAATCCTGGGATCCAGTGAAACCAAAAAACTTTAGGAACTATTCTAAACTCTCTCTAAGTGACACTTTGGCTAAATTCCAAGCAACCCTAATCCAGTAAACACCACAGCATATGCTGAGCTATTTACAAAATCTCAAATCAATAGCTGTATAGAGCGAGCTGTGCCACTCATATTAAGAATAAGATAAACTCAAAAGACAAGCCACCCTGGTGGAATCACAATCATTAGACAATAAAAGAAATAAATCTAGGCCGAGTGTAGGAGGAACAAAGCCCTATATACTAAAAGCACCCTGACCAATCTAAACAGGCAGCCAAGAGGGTTACTTAATACTTTATAGACTAAATTTGAAGAAAAATAGCTTCTCAAGCAGAGGACAGCCACATAACCTTCTACAGCTATGTCTGTAACCTCAGGGGGAGATATGCAACAATGGGCAGAACTTATTGTAAATGGCATTACCCACACTGAACCAGAAGCCATTGCCATCTGTTTGGCTGACAGGTTCAGCTTAAATTTCTCCCCCCACTGCCCCGATAGTCCAAAGGAAATACAGCAAACCATAATCCCCCAACCATTACTAGGGAACAGATCTTCAATGCACTTTCCAAGGCCAAAAACACTGCATCGATGGGCCCCAATAGATCCCAGGATGCTTACTAAGTAGCATGAAACATGACCTTTCTGGTACACTTGAATCACTTTTTCAGCTGGAGTCTACAGTCAGGTTTTGTGCCCAATTAATGGATGATGGCTACAGTCATTCCCCTGCACAAAGGAGGTCCAAACATTGATCCAGGTAACTACAGGTCCATAAGTCTGACCAGCCTCATATGTAAGACCATGGAAAGAATCATCATGGACATGAGAAATGAGGACATGGATAACCTGCAAACTATGGACCCATCACAGTTTGGCTTTGTTAAAGGAAGGTCATGCCTGTTAAATCTGGTCAACTTTTCTGAGAGTCACCAAAGGATTGGATGAAGGCAAGACTGTGCACACACCTTGCCTCGACCTCGCCAAGGCTTTTGATACAATACTCCACTCAGGCATTATTGACAAGCTCACTAATTTAGGTATAAACCCTTTTATCACCCACTAGTTAGACAATTGGCTCACTGATAAAACCCAGGATGTCAAAACAGGTGAGACCACCTCCATCAAGAGGCCAGACACTAGTGGAGTCACCCAGAGATCGGTAATGGGCCTGCTCCTTTTTGGCATCTATTTCTCTTTAATGGAAGCAAATGCTGCAAGTTTATGGCTGACTAAGTTTGTAGATGATTGCAAGCTGGAGATTATCATTGACTCTCCTGCAGACACTAGCATTCTTCAAGAAGGCCTGTCTCTGAGTAACAAATTGTGCCAAAGCCATGGCCTTAAACTTAGTGCTAAGAAAGGTGTAATTGTACCCCTTGGGAAGTCAACCATCCTGGATTATCATTATGTTGATAATACATTCCTAGGAGTTGATTAAGTGGGCAGGGATCTGGATACACACATAGACAGTATCCATACCTTTGACCTCACAGTGGTGAAGAAATCCTTTTATATTGCACAACTTATAAATAAGAGCATGGCAGCTAGGTACAATGAGGTCATTATTCCACCATACTCCACCCTTATCAGACCAATGATCCCTTTGGTATGTACCTTACCAGACATATGCAGTAACTAGAGTGACCTCAGAGGTTCCTTACAAAAAAAAAAATACAAGGAGTAACAAACCTGCCTTATGCAGAGTGCCTTAAAGCCCTTTCGATCTACCCAGTTTCTTATAGATTGCTGAAGGGTGATCTATGTGTGACTTACAAGGCATCCGCAAGCCCCACACTTATGAATCTCCTGCACATTCATATGTCAAACAGTACCAGAAATACAACGTCTAAGGACCTGAATCTTGTTTGTGACTTAAACAGAGCATGCTGGAGAGACAAATGTGCATCCCAAAGACTGCCCTTCCTATGGAACCGGCCTCTTTTCCACGTGAAGCTGAGCATCCATGTCCCTTGTCAGAAGTAGCTTATAAATGCCTAACCCTCAGTGTCATGTTTGGATACAGGACATAATTATTCTTTCTGGAAAACTTGGCTAGGCTTAGAAATGCTCCCTGGGTCATTAGCCTAGTAACAATCTATGAATCTATATATTAGCTGGCTGGGTTAAGGGCACATATATCTCAACACTGGTGGTGCAGACCCCCCCTCCCCCCACACACACTAATGCTTTGAAAATATAACTGAATTTCAAATATGTTCTATTTCAGTTGCAGTTTATTTTTGATGTTTTGGGACTTGCATTATCAGGTCTAACTTTACTGACAGGGACTGATCTTGTACAGTTGAGCTGAAGTTTTCTGGATATGAAAAGTATGAATTTATGTTTTATGTCTAAGAGAATCTCACAAAGTATTCTTATTCTCTGGACATTACAGGACATTTACTTGCACAGCTTGTCCTGGAACAACTTTCATATCAAACATAGTCTGTTTTCTTTCTGAAGGATCTGCTTGAGTAGTAATTTCATTAAAGCTTTGGCATTTCCATGTTCTCTAAATGTAGGCTATTTTCTTAAGTGCCATGACTGGTATAGACAGTCTCAGAATTTCTGGAGGCAATGTTAGTTGCATAGCTTTATCTCATTATAAAAGAAAAATGAAGTGTTTATGATCTGTTTGAATTGTAAATCTGCAGCTTTTAACTGTAGTTATGAAACTCCCTTCTCCTGGGGTCTATGCCAGTCCTTTTCCTAACTGTAAGCATAATCTTTTCTGCAGGTACCAGAGTTCTAGGCGCACACCCAATAGATTTAGTTGATCCATCTTGCATGTTATGTGAAAATACCTCCTCAATACCATGTAAAGGTGTATAACATAATGTGGTGCTGTAATTACACTCCATAAGCAGTTAAATAACATCCTGATTCAGCACTACTCATGTACGAGACACGATCTTAACAATGCTTAGAAGTGTGCTTAACAATTGTTAAGCACCCCCTACACACCAAGATCACATCTGACACTAAAAACTGATAGTACTGGCCAGTAAACAGAAGTAGCAGAACATGAAACAACTTTGCTTTAACTGTTTCTACCTGTTACATTAAGGCCACTATTTTAGAACAAACTGCTTCCCATAGACTGGGAGTACATAACAACATAAACCACTTCCCCACTGCTTTACAAGCTTTTAAAGCCGACATAATACTTTGCATTCTTTTTTATATTCGTTTTCTGTAAGTAGTAGTACATGGAGCAGATAAATCTCAATGCACTACAAAGAATTATTATTGGATCTCCAATCATAACTTGTGTTATCGGCATGAATGCCAAGATTCACCTTACATAACACATAATAAACACGTTACAATCTGAGACTCTGTCATACTCCTCTGTTATCAGTGGTGTGCTGTGATTCTAAACTTCAGAAACTCTCCCTTTAGTTTGAATAATTAATGTTGCAAGTTTGCATTCTTATAGTACAGAATAAGTAATGGAGCTAACACAGTTGGCAGACTTGTCAAAAAAAAAAAATATATATATATATATATGTGTATATATATATATATATATATATACACACACACACACACACACACACACACACACACACACACACACATACATACACACATTTTTTATAGTTTAACAACCCTAACATATTTTTCATTTTGTCCATTTATTCGTATTGGGTGCCTGTTCAGTTGCTTCTACTTTCTGCCTGATTTGAAACCACATTAACTACCACCTTATGACTTGGGAATTTGAATGAGACAAACATTTACTGTGCAGTAATGCACTCTGTTCTTTTATTATGTTACTACATTATACATTTCTTTTGCTTACTCTACCTGTCATTTGATCGTTACTGAAGAATTCTTACAAAAACTAACTTAACATGCAGAAAAAAGTTCTAAGTGCATACTTTAAGGCAGAAATATAACACAGACATGGAAAAAATGTTTTGTTTAAATATTGTAGTTTTCACTGTATGCCTGAGGACAAAAGACTTGTACTTTGTTTTGAGAGTCTGCGCCTTTCATTATTCTGTATTTTGAGTGCAAAAAATGTCCATCTCCCTCATTTCAGTTTACATAATGTTGAAAGATGTGAATAGTTGGCAGATGTATTGCACAGAATTGTGAATCGTTTGAATAAGGGTTTCTGTAAAACACATCAGCTCCATTGTGGTAAGAGCCAAGCAGTCTATGATTTTTGATATGCAATGAGTCACTGAAGTCTTTTTCACTGTACTGTGCTCGGAGACCAGCATAGCAAAAAATATGAATGCCAACAGCAGGACAGAGTCACAGTCCATTAATATATGTAAAACAAATTGATTTGATCACAGTCTACAGTATTTTCTGCTCTTTGGTCGAACTCCTACATGATATGCATATTTCTGGATTGATGATTTTTCATTGTATATTGAACTGATAATTCTACCTGTTAGCTCCCATTTGTTATTACAAAATGGGATCAAAACATGGTAACACATAATTCCTAAGAGTTGACTCAGTGGTCAGGGATCTGGATACACATGTAGAGCATATTGAATGAGATAGATTACCATCTGGCTCCATCATACATATGCTATGGTACATCCCAACTACCATGCTTTTAGTTATTTTACCCCTAAGGTCATCCTTCTAGTATTTGCACTGGTGTGGAGATAATCGTTGAATCACCTCTGTAGTGAACTACTTAACTTTTGTATGAACTGTAATGCATTATACTGTGTTACCTCCTTGCTGAATTACATTCTGGATAAAATACCCTGCCAGAGAATTCTGTCTCCATTCATTCCGGCTTGATACAATTGGATTAATACATATGAATCAGGTCTTGTAGAAGCAAACCAAAGCAGCACATGTGAAACACAAAAATTGTGCACTCACTTGCCTTTGTCAAACATGTGCTGTGCTAAATAAGAAATTGTTATTAAAATGTAAACAATGAGGATAGTGACAAACGATGCAGCATGTAAGCATGGAAGATCTGAGAAGAATGCACTGCACTGCATTGTAGTAAGCATTCTACTGCAGCTACTAATGCCATAATGTAATTGCTCGACTCCATATAAGAACATTTAACCAGTGGTTTTAGTAAGCACAATGACCTCTATCCTATATCTTAATCCAAGAACACTATATATATATAGGCTTGTAGCAGGCTGTGGTATGATAACTTTTCAGCAGCTACATCTAGGATGGTGGTCTTCAACAGGAGACAGGCGACAAATGTTATGTGTGCATAGGGTAGTGGGAGATTTATTTCAAAATTCAGTCATGCTGTGTTGCTCTGTATCCTGGGTAGCATCAAATTGCAGAACCGTGAAAAATAGAACAGGGCCATTTATTAGCCTGGAAAGGAAGATCGCAGCAACGTACATGCTGCTGTGTGATGTAATATGCCCCCCCACCCAACCACTTGAGGTCATTGTACAGCTATTGTAAAAGGTCTGTCTGCAAAACACTTATGGGAATCTTTAATCTTCATTTCCCATGAGTGTGTTGCAGCCTCCCTGTAGAACTAGGCAGTAATTGGCTCATACATTACCAAGCCCTGTACCCATAGTTTCCAGGTAGGTTGAATACTCCAAGTAGATTGTTTTCTGTAGGTGAGAGAGGAAGTAGCAGACATCCTGTAGAGGAGTTTAAGTAACTTGGGATATAGGTAAATAAAATGAGTACAGTGGCAGCTGCACTGCAGGTGCACTGGATTGTGGTGGTGGATTGAACTGAATCATGAGATAAGTCAGTCTGTGACACTCTTCTAACTTATGGTCATGAGTTCTGAGTAGTGATCAAATATATGAAAGGATTCAATGCCTATAGTTAGTAATCAGTAGGTCAACTTTTGCTAACATGAAGATGAAAACTCAATCAGAAAAGTACCGCTCATTGTAATGAACAGATCTCATCTTGGGAAAAGAGATTTGCCCTTTTCTACTCAGGCTGTGCAATATCAAAGTTAGAAAACTTAAGTTGTTGGGGGTGTAGGGTGGTACTCCCTTGCACAAAATATTGTCTTGTTTAGTTTTGGGAAGTTTAGTTGCTTGATTTTTCTGAAAATTGAGCTTTCATCTTCAATTAGGTAAAATCTACCATGTAGATCAATTAATATAAAAATGTTAAGGAGCTGAAATTGTAGGTAGAAACTGATAGAAATGAGTTTCTTTACAGGGTTGTGGAGCAAACTCTCTAAAGTGAACAGATTGTTATTCTGGGAGGATTTCAGAGTAGAAAATCTGCACCTGTGGGTTGAATGGATTCAACTGAGTTTCTGGTCACCTAGTTAGGGTGTCTCTTGATCACCTCTTACTGGATATCAGCCAGGTACAGTCCACTGGGAAAGGTACAAATATGTTGGAAATGATATGTCTCATCTTGCCTGAATGCATCTGAGAATCCTAGAGGATGAGATGACACTGTGGCTTGGGCTAGGGAAGTTTGATCTGCCTTGCTTAACTTTCTATCAGTGTGACCTCACCAGAGTGCATGGTTTAGAAAATGTATGGATAATACTCTAAGTATCCAGTTAACTTCTGTGTTTCTATTTACTTTGTTATGCTGTCACCTGTTCATTTTTTTATAGTTATGAGAATTCTGTTGATCAGGCCAACTTTCCAACCTGACTTGGAATCCAACGAAGTTAAGAAACATGCTTAAGGTTTGTTTTTCAGTGTACAAGTGAAGAATATGAATATTATATTAAGTGAAATGTATATCTTATCTTTCATTTCTTATTCCAGTAACTACTGCTAGATGGCTAAGAGTATGTTTATGTACAGAACTTTGTAGGCTGGCATTCACGGCAGTATCAGCTTTCTCATGAAGCTGTGAGTTATCCATGTAGGCACAACGTTTTAAGTACTGTCCATCTTTGGACAAACAATATTAACTTTCTAGTGGTTTGTTCCATTTATGTTTTTTTTTCAGTTTATTGTTTTTTTTTTCCAGTTATGTCTTTAAACTTATTCCAATCAGGTCTCCCATCATTTATGGCTGGTATGAATGACATAATACTGCATTGCATGTTAGGCTGGTTAGAGGTGATATTCTGTAGAAATTTGTCAGACCTTTAAATGGCAATCTCCATCACCTACTCCTGAAAAACAACACTGATGCATACATTCATAAAGGGATGTTACAAGCTCACATCCTACCAAACAAATCCACAAAGGTGATTTGAATAAAAAATCAATATCACCTTCAGCTATTGATAGGTTCATAGGTTCATAGGTAGGTACTAGGCTATCGGCCCAAGAGCCTACATAAGCCTAGCCAGCAAGGTTCCATAGCTTACACCACCCAAGAAAGTTATTTTCCTGTGCCACTGTCCAGCAGAGACACAGAAGTGATCCCCGGGGTGTATTTCCTATTTCCCATCCACTCATCAAGATTTTTCTTGAAGAGTGCTAATGAAGAACTTTTCTTGACATAGATGGGTAGCTTGTTCCAGAGTATAGGAAGTCTCAGGGACAGAAATCTATCCCTCCAGGATGTTCTGTTTATTGTGATGACAAGGTTTAGGTCCCTAGACCGTGTAGCTTGGAGGGATTGGGATTTTTTTAGGTGTAGCATGTCCAACAGCTCTGGGTTGGACATAGCTTTATATGTTCAGCAGAGATCACCTCGGAGTAGGCGATTTACTATGGAGTAAAGCTGGAGTTTTTTGAGGCGGTCAATGTAGGGCATTTGTTTGAGGCCAGTAATCCTCTTTGTGAGGTACTTCTGTGGCCTTTCCAGCTGCTGCAGATGTCTTGTGAGGTACATTCTAAAAGGGGCGCTGTACTCTATAATGGGTCTAATGAGTGACGAGTAGAGGGGAACAATGACCTCTTTTTTCCTGGATGAGAATCCTTTTGGGATGAGGTGTGCCATGTAGAAGGACTTCCTGACTACTGTGGTGATGTGACTATCAAAGGAGAGACTACTGTCCACCAGGGTCCCAAGGTCTCTTATCCCACATTCGGTGTTAAGTAGATTGTTGCCTATGTGGTAGTTCATGGGTACAGAGTTTTTACCAAAGGGAATGACACTGCACTTTTTGGCACTGAGCTTGAATCAAAGAACTGGTGTCAGCTTTAAGGTCTGAGATGTGTAGTACAACACACCCAGTAAATGATTTTTAGGAAACACATTAATAAATATGGAGTGTTGATAAATGAATCCCAAAATGCAAGATGGCTAAAATAGTATTCAAACTGGAGTTAAAGATGGAAGATAAAATGAGGTTTTTAATTAATGATAAAATATACATTGTCATACTCTTAAAATCTCCATAACATTCATTCAGAAAATCCTTAGAAACATTATTGTACCTTTTCAGTAAGCATACTCTTGCAGGAGTGTTTCAGTCTCTAAGAGTGTCCTAGCTAAGTAACTCCACTATGACCTACATTATATACACTGCCTCCATGAACTCTGTGAAGAAAATTGACTGATATAGCATGACTATGGTCTCTGATTATTGTCCTCTTAAAGATAATTTCTTGTCATAATCCATTGGATGTCATATTTAACCTATATTGATGGTCTCTGCTATGCATGATAAATACACTTTATTGCACTCAGACTGAGTGTTTTTTTTTCTGTTTTATTTTAACAGTAATCCAATTTAATAATAATTAGGTATTGATATCTGTTTTTGTGGACCCCATGTAGACCCTGCTTTGATGGTTGCCTAGTTCCCATTTTCCATTTGAGAGACCACATACTCACAAGTTGGTTTTCATTTCCAGTTTCATCCCCTTCATCATAGCTAATAGTATTTGGAGATTGAGGACATTATTGTTTTGTCCCATTTCACTTTCCATGGCTTTCCCCCTTTGCTATGAGATTAATCTTTTTAATCTCTGCTGATGGGATTGCACTAAGTACTATTTTCAGTTTGTAAATAGTTTGGGGGATTAGGAAGGGAGGGATAGAGATAATTTACTTGTCGCTCATGGGCACTACTGAAGTTGCCAAGGTCTTCAAACTATAACTCTGAATGGTGACATATCAAACTGCTTTCTAGCAATGTTAGTAGCCTGGATGTTGAAAAGAAAAATCACAGTTTGAGTATTTACATAAGGATTTTCAGATCAAACTAAGTTTGTCCCAAAGACAGATATGATTGCATATACTTAATAGCTCTTTAAATGGAGGGGTTACCTTTCTTGTTATTTTGTGAAAGGGATTCAGCCTGTTGTACTGCTTTTCTTGTCTTTGATTGTTCCTGTAGTCAGTTTTAATTGGTCAGTAGATATGCTCAACAGAGATGCCGAAGGGATATTTAGAAGATTTATTATAGCAAAAAGGTCCATCAGTGTTGCTGTTATATTTTTAGGTTCATGTTATGGCCCAAACCAGTCCTTTTCCTCTTTTGTAGCAACACTTGAACTGCAGATATGCAAAGGAGGTTGTGACCCCATAATTCATGCTGGGAATTGGAAATCAAACCTCTCAACTATACAGATTTTTGCGGAATGTCCAGATTTCTGGCTCATATTTTTGGTCTGATCCTCATAATATTTGTGGTTTTCAGGCAAATCACTGGGATGATCTGAGGATTGAAGTCTCTAAATAATGACATGCATTTGAAATTCTGACTTCAAATCATTCAGAAAATGTAGGCTAAAACAAACTGTTACTTTAGCAACTTTCTAAGTTTATAAGAGCGATATTTAAAATATGTCCCAATTTTTAGGCCTTTGCCCCCCCCCCCCCCAATTTTGTTGGGCTTTGTCTAGATTTCTTGCACTTAGAGGTTGAGAGATATGACAGGAATTCAAGTAGATCCATGGCTAAACTGTCTAAATGTTACAATGGTGGAGTATATTCCAGTGATTAAGTAGACTTTCAACCTCTCTTATCCATGGAGAATTCTCCATGGTAGATGTAGGCAATCTATATCAAAGCGCTACAGTTCGTATATCAGTCTTGAATTGATGTTTTTCCTAATTTCAGATTCTTATATATGTAGAGCTCTCTTGGAATATACTATATTAATCGTGGCTGGGAATTCTCCAGCTAATACAGACATTCCACGTCTAGCTGCCATAGATAGAGCGCTTAGGAATTTCTCCTTTTATTTGCAGCAGAAAAAAAAAGAAAAGCGTGCTTTTGTCACAAAATGTTAGGCTTTTGTTATAATATGTATATTTCTGGCACTAATACAGAAACTGGATGTATATCCGTTAAGACATTTATAGCTGGCAATTTGCCAAAAATAGTTGCAGTAAGAGCAAAAAATCCCTATACTGAAATTAAAAAAACTTGAAATACAAGGCAACTTGATTATGACTTTTCTATCCAATTTCAACTTTTATTCTCATTTCTAAAGATGTATATTATGTACAAATTGTAAATATTAAGGCCTTTAATGTTACAAACATTTTATGTAGCATGTGCTTTCATTTAAAATCATTGTAGAACTTGTCTGTGTTATGTATGTGTCTCTGCTGTATTGCTACGGTAATGCTGACAAGGGTACTTGGACCAATCCACCTACATGGTTAAATAAAGTAAAATAAATAAAAACTAATGCTGTCATATACAAAGGTTTATACAGGGGCTTTGTAGATATTCTCCATATGATATTATCTAAACTATTGGATTATGGCAATATGAACCATTAAAGATTCCTACCCACCTGTAAAACTAATTTCACCCAAAGGCCCTAATTTTGTATAAGAAGGCAATTGAATACCTTGCTTCATGCTTGATGTATTTCTTTCACTACTCCACAATTTGTTAATTTCTGTACCCTTCTCAGGTGAAAGCTTCCATCACAGTTATTCAAAGACCAGGGATGCTATTATCCTTTCCTAATAGTATATACTGTAACTCTCTCATAAAGTTGGAATCTAAAATTGTACCCACTTACAAATGATCTGGAGTAGATTGTTGAGTGCTGAACATGTCGATTTTGTTAAAGACAACAATCCTGATTAGATTTGTACACCTCTTTATATCTTGGCTGAGACAAAGTATGTACAAGGTTTATGTCAAAAAGCTTTTAACAGAATAACATGATTATTTCTCTTTGGTGTTTTTTATCTCCAGTACTCTTGAAATTGTGTGCTTCTTTGCTCATATCACTAACTGGCTAAAATGTTGATATTCCTCACCATCTCCTAAGATTAAAGCTAAAGGTATCTTCTAAGCACCCTTTTTCATTTGTTCTGCAAACAGGCAGGGATGCTTATTAGCTTTTATCCTCTAACTTAGTCCTAGGATATTTTTTTTGTTCCTTCCCTTACTTCATACATTTCCAGTATTCTGCCCCAGTGCCCCATCCATCTCCAGCTCTACCAGCCACTCACCTGGACTAACACTGAGATTTTTGGGCTGGGGGCCAGCTTGGAACTTAAGAGAGTCTTGGGGGTCTCACTGAAAACTTCTTCCATGAGGAAGAGGGATTTTTTTTTGTTTTGACATACCCTATTGCCCCCCCCCCCCCCACACACACACACACACTCATCCCAGGGCTACTCCTCTCCTCATGGAGCATACCTGCCCTCAGAGAGTACCAAGGTGAATGCTCTCTCCCCTGGGATAGGCATGCTTTAGCCTCCCTGTCAGTGACTCAGATGTCAGAGCCACAAATCAAACCTAGGTCACCTGGGCCATAGTTAGAGATGTTGGTCCTAGAACCTTTAGTAAGGAGAGGGGTTAAAAAACAATCTTATTTTCTTGTACTCACAGGACATTCCCCTGTCAAACTTCTAATGTATGTGGATGAAATTTTGCTTATTCATAGCTCATTAACATATTCTCTTGCAGTGGTCCTATAGAGCATGCTACTATTTCCAAACATTGCCATTATTAGCTAAACAGACAAAAATCATGTGTTACTGCTGCACACACAGCTAACTATAAATAATATTTTACATGTAGGAATAATCCAGAACTCCCTGGGCCTTAAATATTTAGGTGTCTACTTGACTCCAAAGTTTAATCATATGAGATTTGAAACATACAATAATCTTAAAGCTAAAGTGATCTCAGACCAAGACAGATAGATTCATTTTATACTACCATTGTTAGGAAAGGTCATCATTTTGAAAATTAACATTTTACTCTGTTTGCTTTATCCATTGTGTTCGTTCACTATCCACTTTAACACAGGATGATTCTTTCACATTATTACATTTGTTCATTAATTTCTTTAGAAGAAAGTGACTGACAAAAGTGAATAATTTTTGATTATCTCACAAAAGAGTGATCGCTAATGAAAGAATCATGGTGATGAGAACTGCATTCCTAAATATAGTAGAAGAAAAAAGCATTTTTACAGGGGGTAAGTGTCCTACACTCCCCAATGTAGGGTGCTGCAGTCCACACCTTCCACTAATTAGATATAACAAATTTGAGGTTGCACCTTCACAAGAAAAGGAAAAATCTCTGGTAGATTGGCAAGCTGACCTCTGAAGAAAAGCCCAGGCAAGCTGACCTCTGAAGAAAAGCCCAGCAAGTGCACACTAGTGACTTGACCATTTACTTGTCATGTTATTAAGCACTCATGAGGCAAACATACCTGAGATCGTATTAATGTATTCTTGAAGTCTATAGGTTCATAGGTAAGTACTAAAGTAGTTGCCCTTGTGGGCCATTTTAAGTTTAGCCAGTTTCCCTTTTGGTGCTTGAATTATCCCATCCCATTTAGTGTTAGATTGGCCTTACCTATCTTGTGGTCAGTAATTGTATGTTACCCCCAGTGAGAATAATTTAGATCATATCAGACATTTGAGTGGACCTGTGTATGGGATAAAGCATTTAGCAGTTGCTTCTGTCCATTGGTAGTACAGGGGGCACTCCTGGGGTAAATTTTCTATTACATATCCATAGATATGAGTTGCACTTGAATATGAACAGGGATGATCTTTGTTTTACGTGGCTAGTGAGTCTGTTCCAGAGCAGTGGTATCCTCTGCAAGATATACTTGTCTGAACAAACTCTTCTGTGTCACAAGAGGTTTAGATCCAGTGACCAAGTATTACTGATGCCATTTGACTTACCCAATATGCAGTAAATCCATTAGTAATGGGTTGGGGGATGCCTTGTATGCCAGACAAAGGTCACCTTTGCTCTTCTTCATATATTTTGTACATTAGACTACTACCTAGTCTACTGTTTCACCTTGTTTGTAATTGCTAGTTGCTGCCAACAGTATATTGGATTAATTGTTCTATTTTCAAACTCATATTTACTATAAAACTTAAAACATATTAAGTTGAAAATATACGGTGCAGGCACTAATTGTGAATGAGCAGTGTCTTGCAGATCTTAGTTTTATTCTGTTGACTTTATCACAACTGCCATTTGATTATTGTCTGACCCCAGTTATTTAATCCGACTAAAACCATTTAATCAGTTCAAAAAGCAGACATTTGTCCACAGTGGGCCTTAGACCGCAAAGCCTAAATTCATCTTGTTTCATTTTTTTCCATTATTGTAATATAAATTTAGATGACCAAGTTTTCAGAAACTCGAAATTCCTATGGTTGTGACCTTGATCATCTGATAGGGATCCATAGATTATCATTTTGATCTTGGTTATTCTCAGTGCCCCCCCCCCCTTTATTGACACATACTGTACAGTGTCATATTTAAGGTATTCCACAACCCTGAAGTAATTATCACACAGCAGCAGCAATAAACTGTCTATAATGGTATAAACTAGTATGAAAACATCTGGGAGCAAGGGTGCCCGCAGGTAGGTGCAAGGGGGTGCATTTGCACCCCCCTGGAAATGGCTGACTGGGAGATTAATTTTCTTTTAAAAAAAAAAAAAAAACTTTTTTTTTTTTTTTTTTTACGGCCGTTCTTTAAGAACTCCCTTTGCGTCAAATTGCACAAATGCAGAAAGTTTGTGCACCAATGGTTTTGCCTTTATCTTCCGCTCCTGCGCAAAATTTGAATTCCCGAAGAGGTTTGGACTGCAGACCAAGGTACAAGTGAGAGGGAGGTGTGTGTGTGTGTGTGTGTGTGTGTGTGTGTGTGTGTGTGTGTGTGTGTGTGTGTAAATAGGTAGGGGTAAGTATGCGTGTATGTAAGAAGTACTTAGGTATGTAAGTTGTCAAGTTTGCCAGTTCAGTGTCACTTCAAGTTTCATTGTGATAAAAACAAAAACGGCCAGCAAATAGCATACTGTAACTCCAAGTATTTTATTAAAGGTTAGCGCTTTGTTTTAGGGGTGTGTATGCATGTTTGTAAGAAGTAGGTAGGTGCCTGTAAATGTAAGAAGTAGGTAGGTCTGTGTGTGTGTTTGTAAGAGGGAGGTAGGGTTGTGTGTGTGTCTTTGGGTACTTTTCCGTTATCGGGGCAACACTTACAATGCTTGCGCACGCAATGATCACATATCGGTTAGCCCTGAAGCAGTTGCTCATGACTAAAACACACTATAAGGTTATATAAGGCACTTTATATGACAAGCATATTTATATTTTGGATATGTTTTCACCTTCATTTTTTTTAATTTGCTCATGAGGGAAAAGGGGCTTCGGTGGTCCACTGCATCTGTAAACTATTCAAAAATTAAGCATTCTGTAAATAGGTCGATCATTTTATTAGTATAGATACTTCAACGGTTTACTAGTTTTGCACTACATTATTGACAGAATGCATGCACCAACAGCTTCACTACCTTATTTCCTTTAGAAATAATAATGGTATAGGCACTTTATATTCCTCTTCCGGACATTTTGAGAAGAATTGATTTTTTTTGTTATGGTCAGTAGGTGTCACTAAATCTGCAGTCTTTTAAAGCAGAATTCAAAAATGCCGGCATAATGGGACTAAAGAGATGGCAGGTGGGAGAACATACTTGACAGATATATTAACAGTCGCATACACTGAAAATGGAAGTTTTGTCAAAAAAGCACATAAAAGATCATTGTGTCTCTACATTTGTAGTATACTAGAGACATGCAAGACTAAGACACAGCCAGTATAAAGTTCAGCAAGTGAGTCACATGAATGTTTCTTCAGAGCTTACAGTTATTAGTTACAAAAGTGATCAAAAGCAGGCATGGATGATATCCATGTAAATCACTTTTTTTTAATTTCATAGAACTTCTACATTTTGCTGGACTGCGGTGGTGGTGCTGCGGTAGCATTGTCGCCTTGCAGTAAGACGTTGTCCTGTTCGATTCTCAGCTAGAGCGTCTTCTGTGTGGAGACATGCATGAATGGGCGTACCTTCGTTGAAGGATGTGCGTCAGGGCCGGCAACTCGGCACGTAAAAATCTACTGCCAATCATTAGCGGACCGGAGTTCCGCTGTGGCGGCACCTAACCGGGAAAAGTTGAAAGACACAACAACAAGAACTTCTACATTTTGCTAGTAAAACACAATGTAAAATGTACACATAAAGATGACCGAAATAAAAATGTAGACGTAACTGTATACTACAGTCACAACCAGACATTTTTTTTCTTTCTTTCCCCTGACCTGTATGAATTCAGCGCAAGGTCTTGACAACTGAAGCAATGAAAGGCTTTTTAGGTACTTGTGTGCACATGCTACTGTGTTATAAGTGTTGCCCCAATAATGGAAAAGTACCTGTCTTTGTAAGAGGGCGGTGTAGGGGTGTGTGTATGTGTATGTCTTTGTAAGAGGGAGGTAGGGGGGGGGAGTGTGTGGGCAGGGGGGTCATACCTTGCAATTACCCAGATTTTTGCCTCATATTTTTGGTTTGTTTCTCATAAAATTGTGTTTTAATTGCAAATCATTGAGGAGTGAAGTCAGAAAATAATGGCAGACATTTGAGTTTTAGACTTCATATCTTCAGAAAATGCTTACTAATGCAAACTTTGTAGTTCTATCCACTTTCTAAGGAGGTAGGGGGATGTATGTGTGTCATACTTCACAACTGTACAGATTTTCACAGAATGTCCAGATTTTTGCCTTATATTTTTGGTCTGTTCTTTATAAAAATTCTGTCTTTTTTTGACAAATCACTGAGTTTCAGACTTAATATCCTTCAGAAAATGCATTCTAATACAAATCCTGTTACTCTAGCAACTTTCCAAATGTGTCCCTAGTTTTACGTCTTTGTCCCCAGCTTTGTTCAGATGTATTGTGCTTCGAGATTGAGAGGTTGTGTGTGTGTGTGTGTGTGTGTGTGTGTGTGTGTGTGTGTGTGTGTGTGTGTGTGTGTGTGTGTGTGTGTGAGACCGCGAAATGCTCAGAGGTATCAGATGGAATTTATGTTCAAGTGCATTTTCAAGGAATTGTGAGCATCAAGGGAAGAGAAGTTTACTGCTCCTCATGCTAAGTATGCTTAAAATGTGCAACTGTTTTGTTTAGCAAATGGTATCACTATTGTGATATAGAAATTTAAAGCAGTGCTAGTAGCAGGTAGAAAACTTGCACTTTGATGCAGAGAGCTGGAAGTCCAACTCCTACAGCATGTAGATTTGTATTTGAAGGGGGTGGGGTGCTGCAGTCCTGAGTATGTCCTCCTTTGGATGAGATGCCTAGTAACTAAGTACCTGTTTTTCAGCTTGCCACCCATTCTCTATTGCAATATACCAGCTTACCATTTTTTTAATTTAACATAGGCAATTTATTCTTCAAGGGCAGCAGACACTGAATTTGTAGATGTGCGACAGTCCGTTGTTGTTCCCTGGGCCTAAGTCATGATGGTATTTCCAGGGTGCTTTTATTTGTCCCACTGGATTGACAGGCTTCTTGATTTCTCGGACATTCCGAATTTTCCCTTGAGGTAAAACTGCTGTGTGTCGTATGGCCAGAACCAGGTACCCCAAAAAACAACTGCCGGACCAATTTTCGGGTAGCCATTTATATGCTTTTCTTCCACATATAAAGTAACAATCTTCCACTTTAGTAGTGACTTTACTATACCCTTGCTCTGCGTGAAACATTTTTCTGTCGATTATGGACAGTTGTTTGTAGAGGTCAGCATCATGTTTTACTTCTTCAGTTGTCCTATGCATCAGTTCAACAAATTAATCATAGCTCATGTTGCAATAAGATCTGATGTTATCAGATTTAGTGTAGCATCTATAGGGAACAGTTACATTGCAATAGCTCCAACCCACCTTGACTGTATCATTCTTATAAAAACACACAGTTCCCTTCTGTCGAATAGACAAGTGCAATGCTACTTTATCTTTTGATGTAACATTTGATGTATCATGAATTAAGTTCTCCCAGGTCTTATTAGCCCCTAGGGGGACTGCAGTTAACAGTAATCCCCATATGCTGTTGGGAGAGCTGTGCAAATCCAGCAATTCGAAATATTGAAGGTTTCAGCATACACATATTTGATTGCCTAGTAAGTATTAAAGTTCGGGTGCCACTCTGCACGCTTATTTAGTTCTACTTGTGTGGCTGAGAATAGAAATGGCCACAATAAAAAGATTATTGTTACCAGTACAGTCAACAGGATGGTCATGTAATACTTTTGTGGAAACGGTTGTTCTGCATTTCCGTTTTCTCTGGTTCTTCCAAGTAGGTGTATTTGGATCTTACTGGATTCCATCATCTCACTTTGGACATGCGATCTTACTCTCTGCCCTAATAGGACCTTCAGCACCGATGGTTTCTTCACTGGGTTTGAGATGGATCAGTCCTATTGATCTGACCCCCCTTTGTAGCCAGACTTTGTGCTTAGGGTCCCGATGGAGAGGTAAGATCTTTGACCAACTCAAAGTTCTTCACCAGCTTGCAGTGCGTCAGGTGTATCCACGAAGCTTGTTCTGCTATCTTGACTGCAGTAGGTGTTGAAAGAAGCACCTGGTAGGGACCTTCCCACCTTGGTGATGCCCAGTTCTTTCGCTTCACGATTTTAATCCATACCCAGTCTCCTGGTGTCACTGCTACTTCCGATGTTTCGGTTTGTTTTTTATCTGAAACAGAATTTGACTGCAACAGATGTTTAGAACTCAACAACTTTTTCATATATTCAGCTAGTGTGAAATCAGCTTCCTGGTCTGATGACATGAGAAGTTTCCACTGGGGTGTATAATAAGCTCTTCCAAACAGTTTTTCAAAAGGAGTCAGTCCTTTTGCTGTAGGGACAGTTCTCATGTTCAACAGTGCCAGGGGTAAACAGTACAACCAAGTTTTTCCTGTCTCAGCTATTAATTTTCTCAATTTGCTTTTTAGTATACCATTATGCCTTTCAACCAGCCCTGCAGACTGTTGATGGTATGCACAATGATTTTTTAAAGAAATACCAAAATGCTTACTTAACTGCTGTATGGTTTGATTTACAAAGTGTGTACCATTGTCACTGTAGATTCTTTCCGGAATGCCAAACCTAGGAATAATTTCCTTGACAAGTACTTTTGCCACTGTAGCTGCATCTGGATTTTTGGTTGGAAAGGCTTCCACCCACCTGGAAAACATATCTACAATGACAAGATAATACTTCTTATTTTCGCATTTGTTCAGTTCTATGAAATCCATACAGATAGTGTGAAACGGATATGGTGGTGTGGGGAAACTCCCTTGCTTGGGCTTTATCGCCCCCTGTGCATGATGTTTATTACAAATCTGACACATTAAACAAATTTTTTTAGAGTACTTTGTAAATACGTACGTTGTGAACATCTGGTTCACCAGCTGTACCATCCCCCCTGTTGAGACATGGCACTGCCCATGACTCAACAATGCTGCATAGCGAAACAAATTAGAGGACAGTATCGGTTTTCCTTCTTTAGAGATGTACAGCCCCTTTTCGAGGATTGCTCCTCGTTTTATCCATCGCTGTTGTTCAGCTTGCGTAGTAAGTGTCTGCATTGTTTTTAACATGTCTAGGTCTAAAGTTTCAGAGGGTTGTAATTCCTCATTTAAAAGAAATACTTCTGTGGCTGCTTGTTTTGCAGCTGTATCAGCTCTTGCATTACCTTTTGAAATCCTATCTTGTTGCTTGGTGTGAGCTGTGCATTTGCAAATGGCTACTTTCTGAGGTAACTGAATAGATTCTAAAAGATCTAAAATAAACTGCATGATTTATAGGTTTGCCAGTAGATGTGATCATTCCCCGGTTTTTCCACTGTTGTGCAAACACATATACAGTGGAGAAACCATACTGGCTATCAGTAAAAATGTTTACACATTTACCCTTTGCTAAGGTACATGCCCGTGTCAGGGCAATCAATTCTGCTGCCTGTGCAGATAAATTGTGTGGTAAGGATTTTGCTTCTACAATCTCAGTATCAGAGACTACTGCATATCCTACTAGGTTTTGTCCTGCAGGACCCCTTTTGCATGAGCCATCCACGTAATATGTCACCTCGGCATTATCCAAGGGGACGTCTGTGAGATCTTTTCTAGGTAGTGTCTTTTGCTCAATTACCTGCAGGCAGCGGTACGGTGTGCCGTCTGCAGGGATTGGGAGCAGAGTAGAAGGGTTCAAAGTCGTACATCGTTCAATTGTCATATGAGGTTGGCTCAACAATATAGTCATGCAGGAAAGATGCCTAGCAGGGGAGAGATATACCACTTTTTCTTGCAGTAAAATGATTGCGACTGCATGGGGCACTCTCAAAGTGAGAGGGTGGAACAAGACTACTGAGGCTGAAGCCTGCACTGCCATTGCAGCTGCAATTACTGCTTGTACACAGTGGGGTAAGGACTGTGCCACTGGGTCCAGTTGTGATGAATAGTAAGCAATGGGGCGTTGCTTATCCCCATGCTGTTGTGTTAATACTGATATCACATAACCCTGCTTGCAATCTACAGTCTGGAAAAACCGTTTATGATAGTTTGGCAATCCCAGAACTAGTGAGAATGCTATTAACTGCTTTAGTTTACAAAAGGCAGATTCTGCTTCTGGTGTCCATTGTAACAAATTCTGCGCTGCCATAGGCGTCTTATATATAAGGTCAGTTAAAGGTGCAGATTCCAAGGCATAGTTTGGAATCCAGCTTCGGCAAAAATTAGTTGTACCCAGGAAGGACATCATTTCCTTCTTGGTAGTGGGTTTTGGTGCTTGCAAAATTGCTACTTTTCTGTCCTCATCTAACGTTCTACCTTCCTTGGATATTACATATCCTAGGTATTTTACCTGTTTTTTCCAGAGCTTCAGTTTGTCTTTGTTTACCTTATGTCCCTCAGCGGCTAAAAATCGTAGAAGTGCTATGGTATCTTCCTTACAGTCCTGTTGGGTAGGGGCCGCCAGCAAGATGTCATCAACATAAAGTAAAACCTGGCTACCTTTTGGTGGGTTGAATCCCGCCAAGTTGCTTGTCATTTCTTGTGAGAATATCATTGGACTTTCACAATATCCCTGTGGTAGGCATGTATATGTATATCTTTTTCCCTGAAATGTAAATGCAAACCAATACTGGCTATCAGGGAGTATCGGTATTGAAAAAAATGCGTTGCTAATGTCTACCACAGAAAAATACTTGTGTTGAGGTTTTAAGTCATTCAGCAGGATGTGTGGATCTGGCACTGTGGGTGCCCTTGGTATTACTGCATCATTTACTGCTTGTAAATCCTGGATCGTACGCCATTCTCCATTGGCCTTTGTAACTGGAAATAAGGGTGTGTTACATGGTGAATCAGGAGATTTTACTAGTATCCCTCCTTTAAGTAATGCTGCTGTAATAGGCTTTATCCCTGCCTCTGCATCCTTTCTTAAGGGATACTGTCTCTTTTGTGGTCTAAATGCTGACTTCGGTGTGATAGTAACTTGCCCTGCTGTACGAATGAGTCCTACATCTGATTTCCCTGTTGACCAGAGAGTCTCTGGTATATCTCGCAAGGCGTTTTCTTCCTCCTTCAGTAGGAGTGTCCATCAGCTGTCTTCGCAAGATTGCAAGTGCACAATTGGGTTGGTCTGAGTTACCCAATTCAATTTCTGTGCTTGTATTCCCTGTTCTGACAGTTCCAGTTCTGTTTGTTTCTCCCATCTCGTGGCTTTTTCTCCTAGGTCTGCCCATTTTATATTTTTGTTTTTAGTTAAGCTAACGTGGTAATCGATAAGATTTATAAAGTGCAAAAAACTCCTGGGGCAGTAAACAACTGGCTACACTGTTCCCTTCTGTGTTCCAGTACAGGTTACGCAGTAACAATCTGTTTGTATGATTCTTAAATAATTCTTTCTCATATTCCTTATCAGGTCCTGGTGTGTTACAAAAATACAGGGTACAGTGCAACAGGTGTTGCTTATCAATGTCAAGGGAGGGAAACTTGCTGATGGCTACGTTCATTAGTTCCTCAGTCACAGTCCCTGGACCAGTCATAACCAAGTCCTGGCTGTACCAGTAAAACATTTCACCCCCCCGATTGCATCACAAAGGTGTTAGTTTGTCGCTGTGCTTCCATACCCTGCATGGTTGGGACTACTGCTATACCAAATATCTGCATGAGGTCTCTGCCCAAGAGATTTACTGGGCATTTCGCAGAAACTGCAATTTTGCTTCTTTGTGTTAATCCTGAAAATGGATCAGTTATTGCAATGTTATGGGAGAGAGGCTCCCAATACAGCTGCCCATTAGCTACTTTGACCAGTATGTAATCAGGTGACTCTGTGTTTTCTGGTAATTTGGAGGGGTGTATCAGGGTCCGTGATGCCCCTGAATCACACAAAAATTTGACCTCCCTCCCTTCTACCAAGAGTGTAACTTCTGGTTTCGTGTCCGCTAAATAGAGCTCCAGGCTCAATAAAGCTAGGTCTAATATTTTGTTTTCTTCATTGTCACTAACTTCCTGCACTTCCTCTACTCCCTCTTTCACATTCTCATTTATCCTTTCTTTACTAGCCCCTTCTAATGATTCTTGACTATCATATAGTCAGTCCTCACCCTCCTTGTCTTCCGTTGTTGCCTTCTTATTTTTCCTGCAATCCCTTGCCAAATGTCCCTTTTTACCACATTTAAAACATTCTCCCCTTTTCTTACGCCCTTCAAATTCCTATGATCGCTGATCAGACTGCTTATTTCCCTGTGTATTTTTCTTGCCCTTTTTCCCAGATTGTACTACATAAACTTCTGCTCCGTCTTCTACAGAAAATACGTGAGCCTTCTTTTTCTTTTTGCTATTAAAATGCCTTTTAGCATGCCTAGCATATTCAAGTAATGATTGTAACCTGCTGGTACGATGGTCTACCATGTGTTTCATAATAAAATTGCTTATAGGCATGCTACTGCCTTTTAAAAATGCATTCTTTAACTGCTGTTCATATGGGGAATCTTGCGTTTGATTTTCAGGAGCCTGCATTCCACAGTGGTTATTAAAACACTCTAACAATCTGGCATAGTACCGGTCAATTGTTTCACCTTCTTGTTGGATGCATTGATTAATGCAAGTCCAGTCTGCCCTAGGTTTCCATTTTTCAGAGATGCGGTCTGTAAGACCTTTGACTCTAGTGTCTAATTCTGCTCTGCTATGTGGGAGGGGTCTTTGTGCAGCGTCATGAGGATTCCAGTTGCCACAAATCATGTACCAATCTGGCCCTACAATTTGTCTAACTACCTTTTCTACTTCTTCTCCGTTTAAGTTATAACTTAACCTCATTCCTTGTAAGTCTTCTGAGAATTTTTTAAAATTAATCTTCGGATGGAGAATTCCCTCAGTGGCTTTCCGGATATCTTCCGGAGTCCAAGGTCTATATGCTAAAATAGTCGGGTCCTGATTGTCTTGACCTGCCTGAGGATTAGGTACTTCTATAAGCGGGCATATTTCTTCTTCTTCTCCTATAGATCATGAATTCTTAACTATTTGCCATAACTCAATACCTTCTTCTGAATTACTTGCCTTTGTTTGGGACCTGGTACCGATGGGATCTCTGATTTTAGCTAGTTTTAGTTTTATAATATCTCTGCCTTCAGTGACCACAGGATATAGTGGGGGTGGACTAACCTGTTCACTCACTTCATATTCTGGTAAGGGAGGTGGAGGTGCTGCTGCTATTACTAAGTTATTATCCTCCTTATCCAAAAACATTGCTTTCGAGTCTTTGTTCTTTTGGTCCCTATGGTTTACTTCCTTCAGCCACCTGTGTGCTTGAGGAATTCCTAACTGCAGTTGCTTTTTTACCTGACCCTTGGAATCATTTTTGAGTTGTTTGATAAGTTTGATAAGCGAGGATTTTTCTAATTTTCTGTCGAATTCATACTTATTAACCCATTTTGAAAAATATCTAATATTATCGGCGTGCTGCGACTGCATATATTTTGCGTCTTCCGTTAATGGCGGGTTTTGGGGTGTTTTTGTGCAATTATTACCCATTTTATTGTTACCTTTGATTGTTACGTAACTTCTCTAATTTTAACGTGTACCACAGATTTTGTTATAGTCTCTTCAGAATGACTGCCTATTTATTCTGTTTCTCCTGATCTATGACAAGACAGTACCTTTTTTTATCTCTGACTGTAAGAAAAATACAATCTGACAAAAAACAATACACATCTAGTCCCTGATCTACAACAGAAAACAGAAAAAAGTAGATTCACCTTACCTGAGCCCACGTGATTGATCACCGATTCGCGGAGACCCGTCCTTCAGTCACAGATCAGAAAGTGGCTGGCCTCTTTTGATGACAATTCAGTCGGAGGACTTTCCATATAAGAAGAACCGATTTGGTTTCTTCCCCGTACAGTTTCAGCCACCTGGCCATCTGATCCGAGGCGAAGAGAGGGTTCCGGTCCGAAGGACCAATCTGTAAAAGGAAAAACTTCAAAGATCAATGCGCGTTAGGTTCAAGCAAGGCACCCTTTATTACTTGCAGCAAGGAGACAAAGCATGTAGGTACAAGGTTTGTCTAACTTTCTGGTGATTAGTATGTTATTCTTATACAGTCTCTTCATGTCACACAGAAAATGTTACTAATCTACTGCTGACGTAGTTGGACACAGCTTTCTGTATGCTACACAGAAAATGTTACCAGGCTTATTGCTGACATGGTCAGATTATTGCTGTCTTGCAAAAACATTTGAGAAAACAACCTGGCCTTGGGCTTATTTTAGCCCACCTTGACTCTTCAATTCTTCAATTGTACAGTTCTAATACATGCGTTACATTTTGTCTAGATTCAAGGTACATTTCTAGCTTCGGTACAAGTAGTGCTGACTATGGTTTAAGCTTTCAAACATCTATTGTTTTCTTTATCAAGGCTTCTAGCAGCTGCACATTTTCTCATGGCATAAGCAGAATAAAATGTCTCTTATTAAGTTTCTGGTAGCTGCACATATTTTCATTGCATAAGCAGAATAGAGTGTATTTTATTAAGTTTGTAATAGCTGTGCAGATTCATGCAGTATGAACAGAATAAATGTATTAACCCTTTTACGCCTTTAATGTACTAAGCATGCACATTGCTATTATGCATTTTTCTAACACTTACTGTGAGGCAACAACGCTACCGCAGCACCACCACCGCAGTCTGATTTTTATAAATTATTCGGTGAGCATAAAGCATCCTTCCTGTTTTCCTATCTCATCTATCCAACATGTTTTGGGGCCAGTCAGTCACTCCAAAGCTGTAAGTTAGGACAGGAAGAGCAAATTGGTTTATAGATTGGATTTTATTCCTAGATGTCAACACTGATTTCAGGATTAATCTAAGTCTTCTAAAGTATTCCTTACTAAGTTTTATTTGCATTTGTTCAGGTTTTATTGTTCCTTCATCAATTCCCAAATATTTATGCACACCCTCTTGCTCAAGTTCATTTATATCACATTCTTGTCCGAACTGATGTTTTCCTGATGCTGCAGTTTTCCTGCTTTAAAGGTTGCTTTTGCACATTTATAAAGACCAAATGACAATCTTAGAGATTCTTCCCCTTTTTACAGTTCTCCACTTTGACTTTAACAACAAATGATCCTTTGTTCCATATGACTTTCATTTATTGCCCTTTTGTTCTACTGCCATAATTGAGTTTTCTTCTAAATGACGTAAACTCTGTCAGCATCAATTCTCGTGTATAGTTTATATGTCGTCGGAAGGCAAGTTATTGGTCTATAATTTTTAGGGTAGCTTGCAGGTTCACTCATAAGTAGGAGCATTAGTTTTCCTGTTGTTAGCCAGATTGATGTCTGTTTAGGGTGCACATATAAATAGTTCTTACTCATGGCTAAATCTTTGTGCAAAGATGTTAATACTTTTATCCCAAGGTCAGGTACTGGATCTGAGTCTGGGGTTTTCCAATTAGAAGCTTTTCTTAACTTTGCTTCAATCTCTCTGGCTGTTACTTCATCCCATTTCATATCCTGTACCTTTAAACGTCTTATTCCTTCTTTTACCTCTATCCATTTAGCATCTTTGTTATGTTCCACAGGATCTTCATAGATACTTCTCCAAAATGTATCTATTTCTTTTTTTTTTGGCGGCCTTTCAATTCCTTTTCCCTTGTTTCCCAATTCTCTATAAAACTTTGGGTCATCAATAAATTGCTTATTTTGTACTTTTCCTTTATATTTATCTCCTTATCTATTTTTCCACCTGTGCTGAGATTTTTAGTTTATTTGCGATAATGCATGATAGAGCCTAGTGTGTTCTAATACTGAGCATTACTTTTATCATGTCTATCTTTCTTAGTATTTTTTTTTATCTGTTCCCGCTTCTATATTCTTCTAACAGTGCCACTTTTCACCAGCATATCCTCCTTGTCCATAAATAGTTTCTCTTCTGTCATCTGGAAATATTTGGAAAAATCACACAAGCACCAGCCCTAGAACAACTACAAAAATAAACAAAAACAATAGAACTACACAGCTGACAGTCTAGCTGAACTTTAATGGTACATATAACACAGAGAGTAAGTGCTTTCATCCATAGACTTTATCAGGCTGTATATAACTGAACCATTTCTTACAAAAGTACTTAATTAAAGATAAAACCTAGATGTAGAGCTGACACGATTCAGTGCTTGAGGATTACAGTTGTCTGTTTTAAAACATATGCATTTTTTTATCTTGGTACTTTTTGCCCTCATACCTGCTGATTGTCACCCCTCTCCACAATTTGGACTAGAGCCCATACATTCCGTACTGGTGGGGTTCATCGCAGGAACTAACTTTGGGTGGCATGATGGCAGGGAATCTTCTTGGGCTAGGCTTATATAGGCTCCAGGGCTGTTAGCCTAGTACAGACCTATGAACCTATGAATCAGTAGGGCAAGAACTATCCAGACAGGACATCTGGGAAGCCATGAAGGTTGTTTGTATTCTCAACAGCATCCTGCCTCTCAAGATGGATTTCTATATTCTCCCTGAATTAAGGATGGGACATGAGACCAACATCACCACAGGGGTCACAGTGCCTTCTCCTCATGTAAATGTGCACTTTCCTGCACTTCTCAATGAAGGCTACTGTCCCGTGGCAGCCTGGTGTAATTTAACACATGTCCAGCCTCAGGTTGCCTTCTCTGCTACTTCCTCCGAAGGATTGCTGCAGCATGTGGACAGTTCCACCGCCCTCTTTCCAGGATAGCCAGAACCATCCTTGATGCCATCTTTATCAACCACCTGAGCTAACTGAACTTGGGTTGCCTGGGACATAGCCAGTGCTTTAGCCCTCCTTCCATGCCACTGGAGATGATAAAACAAATCTAAAATTTAAATGTCATTAGGACTGGGAGGAACCAAAGCATTTAATGCAATTTGTCAGTATATAATCTTTGTTATCCAAAATAGTTTCCATATTGCCCACCCTTGTATTGCTACCTCAGCCAAGCAATAGAAAATAAAAAGTACTTTGGGAATTTTTTTATACTAGCACTTGTCTTGTATTTGTGTATACTTTGTCAATAATTATAGAAACCTGTTTTAGATGTGTGAATACTGAAATTTTAAAATATTTTGATTTTTTTTAATATATGATGCGATTGATACTTCATTAATTTGGTGTATTTGAGTAAGAATTGGTATTGTTACACAGCCTGAAGTCTAAGGCTGAAAGTGCTTACTTAGTGCATATTTTTTAAATATGCACCACAGTTAATGACAGATTCTTTTTTTTTTTAATCTGGAATTATTTCCCAGAGTCTCAGTTTCCAGAATTTGAGATCAAGCAGTGTTTGTTGATGAGTCTATCCAGTGTTTGCCATCTCAACTAAGTTGGTGTATCATAAGAGCTGCTTTGTTTTGAACTTCATTGTGTATATACTGAACAATGCAACAAAGGACCAAGTGAAGCAGTACATAATTCAAGGAGTCCATTGCAAGAAATGCAAGTATTAAAATGTCAGGTGCTTCCTTGAAGCTTGTGTTGCCTAATGACATTTTCTCACAGAAATCTAACCAAAATGGCATTTCTCAAAGCTACCCCATTTTGGGGAGTTGGACTTTACCCTAATATGCAGCCAAAATGGGTTTTATTGTAAGTAAAAGAGGTAATTGGCTTTTATATTAAATGTTTTAATTCTGTTCTAGTTTTTTGTTGAATGCTGTCTAGTTAGCTTAGATTAAAGAAATACTGGTGAACTGTATTTGGTGTTATTAGCCCCCAAAAGGCTGGAGTACATCTAAGCAAAATCAAATGCCTAGATAAGAATTACAAAGAGTGAACAGTCTAATTTGAAATATGTTAAGAGTGAATTATATTAGGGAATTTAACTCATTACCTCCAAAACAGTGAAGAGAAGACTTTAAAATGTTAAGTGTTTATGTCTTTGTCATCTTAGTATCTGAAGTCTCTCTTGGAGTTAATTGAATGTCAGGAGTTATATATTCGCTTTATTATCAGCAGTCATGGGAACCTTTGGTGTACATTCATTTGCGAGTACGGCCGATGACCGAACGCGAAAATGCCAAAAGCAGAACCCCAGGACCATGGAATGTTGAAGCTGTGGACGTCGACCCCAAGATTAACGAACGCTGGCCAGGCTACTATACCCTCCTCTTGACCCATGGTAGTGCTTGTTGCGGCGGGTGTGCGATCGGGACTTTCAAATTCGACATTGTGCGTGACATTATGAACATTCGCGAGTCTGATATTCGACAATTCTGTTCGGAATTCAGCCGGATCGACCTTCGGTTGCGTGACCAATTGGATGTAAACTGAACATTCAACAGCAACATAATAAGACTGTCTGAAGATCAGTGTTGTTTCACAGCATCATACAAAAACTTGGAAAATACAAAGAAACAAGATAAAATAAATGCTGTGGTGAACAAACAGCAGCCCGAACTACTAAATAAAACCAGATTTATTGTGTAAAGTGCTTTTTGTTTGCCTCCTTTGACAAACTTCCTCCGACAAAATTACATAATGAACTCACAGGCATATATATATATGCATAATAAAAAACAATTAAGTACCATATTGTTTCTAATTAAAATAATTAATCAATAAACTAGAAGACCAATTCTTAAAGGCATAACATTCAACATATTGACCAACAGTTGCCAAATATACAAAAAATAATAAAAAATAAAATAAAAAATAATAAAAAATGAATAAAAAATGAATAATGAATAACATATTTGAAATGTTTAAGATATATACACTAAGATAATGTGCAAGTGTACACTTTGATAAAAATGCCATAAACTCATCTTTTCAAGCTCAGTAGTTTAAGAACACTGATAATAGAGCAGTGTTCATTCAAACCAGGATGGTTGTATGCATTTAACCTTATCTGCCATAGTAACTCAAGTTCTTCCAACTTGAGTTGCGTTGGACTCCCCCTAATGTCATGGCAAACTTGGTCTATGACTAAAAATTTAAATGAGTGATCAGGGTAAGATGACACGTTTGGCTAATGCATTGTCCAACTTCTTCTTGTTGATCACATAGATGTGCTCATACATTCGGTCACGGAGTTTTCTCTCCATTTTACCGACGTAGAAGACTGAACAATTTTGGCATAAAGCCAAATAAACTATCATCATAGAGTTACAATTTGCTCTACATTTCAAATTAAACTGCCTGTTGTGCACTCTGAACCTACTAGATTCAGTAACATGCTTACAATAATTGCACGCCTGACATTTGTATGTGCCTGGGGTCCTAGATCGCAGTCTTTCTTTGTACTCAGAGTCCCAAGCACATTTAATCCACCTTTGCACCCCCTAATACAGGTCTTCAAACAAATGTGTGAATTGGATATTAGGCAAAACTTTAGGTATCGTCCAGTCAAATAGAATAGTAACGATCAAAGTAAATTTGAGAGAGAATGCCTGGAGTATATAAAATCCTGTAATATACGCATTTGTAAACCTGATAAGGGTGGGGGCTTAGTGATCTTTGACAGCACTGACTACTTCGAACGTATGGTGTGTTTATTGAACACTTCTTCTTACACTTTGAGCTCTAGATCAGAAACAAATAGAGCATATAGCATCATCAGGAATTGTATAGAAGAAATGTACATTGAAGGGAGAATTGATCAAAAGTTATATAATTATATGACTACTGCTTATCCTAGGTATCCATATTTATTTGGCATTCCAAAAATACACAAGGATATCTCTAATCCTCCTATGCTCCCATTAGTGGATGGACGTGGATCTCCCACATACGCATATGCTAAAGTAGTTGATACAATTTTACAGAAATACATAGCACAGGAACATCAGATTTGTAAGGACTCGTGGTCCTTTTTAGAAAAAATCAATGAGTTGGATTTCAATGCTCTATACAATTTCCTTACAGCTGATGTTAAGGATTTGTACACGAGTATTCCTCACACTATAGCTACTGATTGGGTGGGTGAAATGTTGAAGAAAAAAGGTGCAAGCAGTAGGGACATCGAACTAGCAAGTGAATTGATGGAATTGATTCTCAGCAACAATTTTTTCTTGTTTGGTGAGAATTTCTACTTGCAAACAGTAGGAGTGGCAATGGGATCCCCTTGTGGGGCCAGCATTGCTAACTTAGTGATGGCCCACTGGGAACATACTTTTGTGTTTAACCACCGACTAACCAAGGATAGAATTATATTCTACACTCATTATCTTGACGACATCTTCATCTTATTAGATGGCGATGAGTCTCTTGGCAACACGATCTTTAACCATTTCAACAACACTACTGAATTTTTAGTATTTACTTCAACATTCAGTTAAGACAGCATTGCTTACCTTGACATTTGGTTATCTAAAGATTTGATTTTGTCATGTTTTGTAGCCAAAATCCACAGGAAAATTACTTTTTCTAATTCTTTTTTACATTATACCAGTTGTCACCTTTTTCAAAAAGAGCTGTGTTAAGGGTCAACTGGTCAGGGCAGCTCGCATAGTAAGCCATGACTCTGATTTTTCTAGTGAATGTGAACTATTAAAGAGCATGTTCTTGCACCGCAGTTACCCTGCATCAATGCTGGACAAACACAAATTGATGTAACAAAACAAACAAAAAGTTTAAGTTTTTTAGCCCATTATTACTCCAAGTAGAGTCACATGAACAGACTGTTAACACTGATGCCCACATAAGTGTAATGAGTCAGAACACGATTTCTCAAGTCATTTCACAAGGTCCCAGATTTATCACAACTTTTAGTATGGACAGCAATATATGTTGGAACATCATTATGAAAAACTGGGAGCTATTTAGAACTGATTTTAGCGTGTTCACAAAACTAGGTCAGTGTCCTCAAGTCACATATAGGAAGGCAAAGAATTTAAAAACAATGTTTGAGTACAAAGAAAGACTGCGATCTAGGACCCCAGGCACATACAAATGTCAGGCGTGCAATTATTGTAAGTCACTTGAATCTAATAGGTTCAGAGTGCACAATAGGCAGTTTGAGGTGGAGCATGTCCATTAATTCCGGGTTGGACATGGCCTTGTATGTCAGGCACATGTCACCTCTGAGCAGACGGTATGCAACTGAATAGAGCTGGAGATTTTTCAATCTGGCAGCATATGACAGATTTTGGAGTCCCTTTATCCTTTTGGTGAGGAACTTTTGGGGTCTCTCCAATTGCTGCAGATGTCGGGTGAGATACATCCCGAATGGGGCATTGTACTCGATCATTGGTCTGATAAGTGAAGAGTACAGGGGAACAATGACCTCACTAGATCTGGATGTGAATTCCTTCATGATCAGGTGGGCAATGTAGAAGGCCTTTCTAACCACTTTAGCAACGTGAGTGTCAAAAGAAAGGCCACTGTCAACCTGGGTCCCCAGGTCCTTGATAACCTATTCTGTACTTAGTGGATTGCCACCTATATGGTAGCTTGGGGTTACCTTGTTTTTCCCGAAGGGTATGACTATACATTTTTTGGCGTTTAACATCAGGCCATGGCTCTGGCACCAGCTATCTGTTTCCGTGAGTCCCTTCTGAAGGATATCCGTGTCCGATCCACTTTCCACTATGGCGCCCAGTTTGCAGTCGTCTGCAAACTTTGTCAGCCAAAGTCCTCCCATGTTGGCCTGTTCTTCTGAGAAGTAGATGCCGAACAATAGGGGGCCAAGGACCGAGCCCTGTGGGACACCACTTGTGACTGGCTTGGAGTCTGACATAGCGCCAGCAACTCTAACCCTGTGGGTTCTGTCCTTAAGCCAGTTTGCAACCCATCTTGTGACATATGGGTTTACATTTAAGCTGGTAAGTTTTTCTACAATACCCGAGTGGGGTATTGTGTCAAGGCCTTTGCAAGGTCAAGGTAGGCTGTATGGACTGCCTTTCCTCATCAATGGCCTTGGTGACTGTTTCAAGAAGTCGACCAAGTTCAAAAGGCATGATCTGCCCTTGACGAAGCCAAACTGGGTCGGGTCCAATGTCTGCAAGTCCCCTATATCTTTGTTTATGAGCTCCATTATGATCCTCTCCATAGCTTTGCAGACTAGACTTGTTAAGCTTGTAGGCGGTAATTACCAGGGTCCGTGAGAGGCACCGCCTTTGTGGAGTGGGACCACAGTTGCCGTCGCCACTCCTTGGGCACGTATCCTGTGGTAAGGCTGAGATTAAACAGCTGCCTTATGCGGGTTTAATTCCTCATTTAGCTCGTGTAGCACACAGCCGGGGACACCATCCGGTCCCATTGATGCTGTGTTTTTTAGCTTTAGAGAGAGCAGCTTTCACCTCGCATTTGAGATGTCTGGGAGGCTACACTCTGCTGGGATAGTTATCTCTCTCCTTTAGGGGAGGGGGTGAAGTTTGCACTGAACCTGTCTGCCAGTATGTTGGCAATGTCTGTGGGTTCAGTGATTTTTGTATCATTTTGGACTAATTCTGAGCATATCTGGGAGTTTCCACCCAGGTTCCTAACATAGCTGAAAAAGGCCTTATGATTGTCCTTTGAATCCATGGCAATTTTTCTCTCAAAATTGGCCTTAGTTGATTTTATGAGTGTTTGTGTTTTTTACTAATAATGATCAGGGGTGACTTCCCTTTTATGGATTTTGTTCTATCATGTAATAGCTTTCTCCTCTTATTGTAAAGTTTGTTAATGGCTGGGGTCCACCAGACTGGAAGTTTGCCCTTTGTGGAAAGAGTCTTGGTTTTATTTGGGATTGCCTGATCCATGCAGTCCTGGAGGTGTTCATAGAAGGCATTTGTAAGGGCTTCCGCAGCTTTGGTTGTGGTTTCCACTGGTTCAGGGGCCTTGAAGGATACCACACCAGTCTTGAGTAGTGTGAAGTTTGCTTTAGAGAGGTTCTTCACTGTGGTCTTTTTTGTTTGGGGTGGGGGCGGGATGTGGATTTCCAGTGAGATTAGTTTATGATCAGATCTCACCAATGAGGGATATACATCCGGTGTGGAGCATTTTGTCCCCATGTTTGTGATAATGAGATCTAGTATATTTTCTCCTCTCGTAGGAACAGTGACTAGCTGTTCCATGGCATTTGAATTTATGAACTCCAGGAACCGTTGGGCTAGAAAGTTAGGGCTTGAGTAATGTTCCCAGTCTATATTCGGGTAGTTGAAGTCACCCAATATGATGGTGTTTGGAGATACATTTATACCCTCCAGTGTCTTCAGGAAGGCTGTGTGGGGTTCCTGAGTTTGAGAGGGTGGCCTGTAGCATGCTACAATTTGTAGAGCAGTTTTGCCTATGGTTAGTTGCACCTGGATGGTTTCCGGCTTCAGTGTTGCCACCAACCTGGAGGTGTGGGTATCCTTTATGAATATGGATACACCCCCTCCTTTTGTGGTGTGGTCCAGGTTTTGGGGCCAGAACGCATGATATGAGGTAAAACCTAATAGTGCGGGGTGCTCTCAGGAGCCTTGAACCAGGTTTCAGTTACAGCACAGACATCGATGTTCTCCATACTGAGAAGGGCCTCGAAAAGTCGTGCATTTTGAGATTTAGACTTCTGGCATTGAGCAGCATTACCCTCAGTTTCTTCCCATTTTTGTTTTCTAGGGTGGTAGGTTTAGAATTTGAGCCTTGCCCAAAAGGCACTATGGGGGTGGCAAGAACCTTAGCCAATATCCGGAATCCCAGGGGTGACAGGTGCAAGCCGTCCCTTGTGAAGCAGCGTGGCTTGTCAAGCATGTCATCCCAGGCAGACAGACACTGGATCCCTTTGAATGACACCAGACATTAAGCCAATTGTTAAAGCTGATCATCTTGTCTCTATATTGTGGCATCATTCTTGGTGAAGGAAGGATACTGCTCAGGGTCAGGGTCATACCTGCCTGGGCTACATAATCAGAGAGCTCCTCTATGTCTCTTTTCATGTAGTCCAGGGAGGTGCGCCTCAGGTCGTTCACACCAGCATGGACAATGACTGTGTCATATTTGTACTTGCCGTGGAGTGACCAGAGTGCTTGTGTTATGTGGCGGATTCTAGCGCCCTATAGGCAGCTTACTGTGACCCTCTCCTTGTTCAGCCTGGTGAGTGGGACGTCAGTGTGTCTGACTATGGAGTCACCTATGACAAGTATGTTTGGTGTTGTATTTGGCCTTAAGGGCTGTGACTGCTTTGCACACTGCTTTTGTGGTTTATGTGTTGCTTGTGGGGTGTCTTGAGGTAGCAGCTGTTTGGGTGTCTGCTTTGGAGGCCTCTGCCCTTTAGGTAAATTTTTACTCAGGGCCTCCGAGTATGTCTTTGTGTGTTTATGTGTTTGATTCAGTGGTGTGGTAGCATTATGTGAGGCTGGTTTTGTGGTGTGTGTAGTTGCCTTCTCCTCCTGTCTGGTCTTGCCAGTCCTGAGTTGAGAGAGCTCAGCCTCCAGTTTGGCTAAATAGCTGCATCTCTCACAAGTATTTGTGTTATGTGGGAGGAGGAGAGGGTTGTCTGTGTACATGAGGCAGTTATAACATTGCCTCAAGATTCCCAGATTCACCAGCTGGAATGGAGAGGAGATTGACAACTGACCTTTGGACATGCTAGAATAATATTGGGAATTCCTTAATAATTGAAAACAAGGGCCAGTGGGGAGTGAGGGTGTAGTGCTTTTAATTTTAGTGCTGACTTATATAATTGCTTTAGTGAGCAAGTGCCAGGTAACTTGAGTGCAATGTGTTACAAGTAACTAAATGCAAAAACGACAAACAGTAACTTTCAAGTGAAACAAGGAACTAGTACAGTAAGCAATGCAGATATCACTAGTGATCCACAGAAGCGCTGAGAAGCCGCGTATTAGGTGGAATTAGCTTCCAGGGAAATAACAAGCAAACAAACAACAAGCATATAAACAAAGCTAGATTCAGCAGGCCTGGATCTAGTCTATGCTAGAGCAAACAAGGTATCCATATTTATTTGGCATTCCAAAAATACACAAGGATATCTCTAATCCTCCTATGCGCCCATTAGTGGATGGACGTGGATCTCCCACATACGCATATGCTAAAGTAGTTGATACAATTTTACAGAAATACATAGCACAGGAACATCAGATTTGTAAGGACTCGTGGTCCTTTTTAGAAAAAATCAATGAGTTGGATTTCAATGCTCGATACAATTTCCTTACAGTTGATGTTAAGGATTTGTACACGAGTATTCCTCACACTATAGCTACTGATTGGGTGGGTGAAATGTTGAAGAAAAAAGGTGCAAGCAGTAAGGACATCGAACTAGCAAGTGAATTGATGGAATTGATTCTCAGCAACAATTTTTTCTTGTTTGGTGAGAATTTCTACTTGCAAACAGTAGGAGTGGCAATGGGTTCCCCTTGTGGGGCCAGCATTGCTAACTTAGTGATGGCCCACTGGGAACATACTTTTGTGTTTAACCACCGACTTACCAAGGATAGAATTATATTCTACACTCGTTATCTTGACGACATCTTCATCTCATTAGATGGCGATGAGTCTCTTGGCAACATGATCGTTAACCATTTCAACAACACTACTGAATTTTTAGTATTTACTTCAACATTCAGTTAAGACAGCATTGCTTACCTTGACATTTGGTTATCTAAAGATTTGATTTTGTCATGTTTTGTAGCCAAAATCCACAGGAAAATTACTTTTTCTAATTCTTTTTTACATTATACCAATTGTCACCCTTTTTTTAAAAAAAGAGCGGTTGTTAAGGGTCAACTGGTCAGGGCAGCTCGCATAGTAAGCCATGACTCTGATTTTTCTAGTGAATGTGAACTATGAAAAAGAGCATGTTCTTGCACCGCGGTTACCCTGCATCAATGCTGGACAAACTGATTGATGAAGTAACAAACAAACGAATCAGTAAGTTTTACAAGCCATTACTCCAGGTTAGAGAGTCACATGAACAGACTGTTAACACTGATGCCCACATAAGTGTAATGAGTCAGAACACGATTTCTCAAGTCATTTCACAAGGTCCCAGATTTATCACAACTTTTAGTATGGACATTAATATATGTTGGAACATCATTATGAAAAACTGGGAGCTATTTAGAACTGATTTTAGCGTGTTCACAAAACTAGGTCAGTGTCCTCAAGTCACATATAAGAAGGCAAAGAATTTAAAAACAATGTTTGAGTACAAAGAAAGACTGCGATCTAGGACCCCAGGCACGTACAAATGTCAGGCGTGCAATTATTGTAAGCACGTTATTGAATCTAATAGGTTCAGAGTGCACAATAGGCAGTTTAATTTGAAATGTAGAGCAAATTGTAACTCTATGATGATAGTTTATTTGGCTTTATGCCAAAATTGTTCAGTCTTCTACGTCGGTAAAATGGAGAGAAGACTCCGTGACCGAATGTATGAGCACATCTATGTGATCAACAAGAAGAAGTTGGACAATGCATTAGCCAAACATGTGTCATCTTGCCCTGATCACTCGTTTAAATTTTTAGTCATAGACCAAGTTTGCCATGACATTAGGGGGAGTCCAACACAACTCAAGTTGGAAGAACTTGAGTTACTATGGCAGATAAGGTTAAATGCATACAACCATCCTGGTTTGAATGAACACTGCTCTATTATCAGTGTTCTTAAACTACTGAGCTTGAAAAGATGAGTTTATGGCATTTTTATCAAAGTGTACACTTGCACATTATCTTATTGTATATATCTTAAACATTTCAAATATGTTATTTATTATTCATTTTTATTCATTTTTTATTAATTTTATTTTATTTTTTATTATTTTTTGTATATTTGACAACTGTTGGTCAATATGTTGAATGTTACACCTTAAAGAATTGGTCTTCTAGTTTATTGATTAATTATTTTAATTAGAAACAATTTGGTACTTAATTGCTTTTTATTATGCATATATATATATATATATATATATATATATATATATATATATATATATATATATATATATATATATATATATGCCTGTGAGTTCATTATGTAATTTTGTCTGAGGAAGTTTGTCAAAGGTGGTAAACGTAAAGTGCTTTACACAATAAATCTGGTTTTATTTAGTAGTTCGGGCTGCCGTTTGTTCACCACAGCATTTATTTTATCTTGTTTCACAGCATCACAGGAGGTGTTATCATTCTGCTGATACAAGGTGCAGTGTTCTTCCACCCATCAAAGTCTGCAAAGTGGTGAAACCAAACTGGTGTAGTGATCATGTGATCATGGACAATGGTATATTTTATAAATCATAGCAAAGCTACAAAGCTGTACAGAAGGATATATGACAGCTTTTAATGTAAAAATGCAGAAATATTTAGTTTGTGTGTGATAGTGGCACGATGAAGCCCACTAAAATGTTGGGTTGCAGTTGTGGACAGTCAAGTGACCTGCCTTTCTGCCACAGTATAGGGCATGGGTAAGACTTCATCATATATTGCATAGTCATCCTTAGTGAAAATGTTGGCCTACATCATAAACCATTGGTGGCCAGTCAGCTACAAACCATAGTCAGAGAAGGCTCTAAGGTCAACAGGGACTAGGCTGAAGACCTAGTAGTTGACTTGAGTGAAGGTACAAGAATTCAAGGAAATACTTCCGGTTCTGGCACCTCAGGAAGAAGAGGAAATAAGTAGGGCTGAAGAAGAATGGCAGCATCTCAAAAAAGCATGTGGGAGGGCTATAGAACAGATACGAGGTTGGGGTAGGTATGGAAATAAGGGACAGAAGGAACGTTGGTGAAATGCAGATATGTAGGAACTTATCAAATGAAAGCAAGAGTGCAGGAAAAAGTTGGAGATAGAAAATACTAACCAAACTAGTAACAAATACGTTTTGGGTAACAAAAAAAGGCTAAGAGGACACAATTGCAAAGAACAAGTCATTAGGGGCACTCTGCCAGCTTCTGGAAAGTGATTCAGCGGATGGCACAAAGAAACTTGTTGCAAAGCAAAGACAGAAAGATAAAGAAAAAATTCATTAGTAACCATTCATAAGGGATGCCAGCAACAATCAGTTCAGCAGTGTACTGCCCTATACACAGCCTGCGATAAAAGAGGATGAAGAGTCCGGCCTAGGAGAGCACAGCACTAAAGAAAATAAAGCTAGGGAATGCAGCAGGCTCAGATGGGGTCGCGGCAGATATGATCAGGATGTTGGGTGAGTTAGGGGAGTAACTGAGGGCACTCATAGCAGTATGGCGATAGAAATGTGTATCCTAGATGACCGTGTACAAAAACAAAGGGAACATCCACAATTGTGGGCAGTATACAGGCATCAAACTACTTTCCCATTCCATGAAAGTGCTGTAGAAGGTGACTGAATATAGAACAGCAGAAAGTGAGATGGGAGATAAGCAGTTTGGATTCCAATTAGGATGCAGCACAACAGATCTGACGTTTGCAGTAAGTCAGATAGTGGAGAACCTAGGGATGGGAAAAAGTCATACGTTCATAAGTTCATAGTTGTATACTAGGCTAATGACCACCAGGGTCTATATACGCTTAACCATGCAGCCAAACCCATTTGGGTCCCTGTGTATCATGGGCATTTATTATAATGGGCATGTTAGTTAGGAAGTTTCTAGACGTTATGGGGGGGTATTTTTGTTTGGGCATTGCTGTCTGTTTCTGTCAGACATGGGGGCTAGACCCAGGGTGAATTTCCAATTTCCCATCCATTGGTCAAGGTAACTCTTAAATAAGGTCAGGGATGAACTCTGTTTCTCATGGATGGGGAGCCCATTCCAGAGCATGGGGAACCTCTGAGACACATCTGTCTCACCAGCATGTCTTATTTATATCACAAGCAAAATTTAAATCCTTGGATCTAGTGGTTCAGATGTTTGTTTTGTGGATGTGCAAAAGGTCCATCAGAGTTGGATTCCAGGCATAGATTGCCTTTTAGTAACTTGTAGGAAACAGTATAGAGACTGACTTTTAAGGTGATCCATATAAGACAATGTTTATATCCCAGATCCTCCTGATAATGACCTCTGCTGTTTTTTTATTTCTCCAAGTCTTTTGGATTTCTAATACCATGACGGGAATGGACCCCATTCCTAAGTCAAAGTACGATTAAAGTTCATGAAATTAGTATTGTTTCATTCTTTGATGTCAGCCAAAAGTGCTTTTCACAGCACCTGCAATGTGCCCAATAATGACTCCATCTGCAATTTGTACGGAGTTACATGAATTGGTAACATATCTAAATATGACTGTAAATTCCTTTTTATAAGACCAGTTGCTCCTACTACTATTGAAACTGTCTGGGTACTTTTCTTCCACATGGCTTCGTTTCTGCCTGCAGATCAAGGTATTTTATAACTTTGTGTCTCTCTGTATGCAAGACACTGTAGTCACTGGGTGTGGCAATTTCAATGAACAATGCTACTTTTGTCTTCTTTTCTTGGACCACTATATCCGGTTTTTCTAGCATCTATCTTTTGAATTGTTGGTAATGGGTGATCCCATGTGGTATAAACTTCATCATTTTCTATGATTCTTTGTGGCTCATGTTTCCAGTGTTTTTCAGCCACTTTGATACCATAATGTTTGCACAATCCCCAGTGCAACAGTCTCGCCACATTATTATGCCTTTCAGTATGCAGTCCCTCTGCCATTAGTGTGTTGCAACCAGCAACAAGGTGTGTGACTGTTTCCAATTCAGTTTTACAAAACCTACATATGTTTTTTTTCTCCCACATGTTCAATGAATTTTGTAAACCAGCGTGTACATAGCCTACTATCTTGGGCTGTCAACATTAACTTTTCATTTCTTGATGTGAATTCATCTTTCCTTAACCATTCCTGCATTCGTTCTTGATCAACATGAGGATCTTCCAGAAATCTTCTAAAGTTGCAACTATATTTATGTTGTTTCCACATTTCTTGCCTTCTCATCTGGTCCTTCACCTTATATTCGTTCTTTTGTTTTTTAGCACATTCAGTTGCTACCTGGTTTTTATCTACTTCTGGTTTGATTTCCATTCCTGTTTGATGTCGATATGCTTCAGCTAAATTAAGCAGAGACGTCATCTTAGATTTATTCTCTTCATGTTTCAAAACTTTCACTACATTTAGATCTTGTGAGGTCAGTAGATATGTGTGGAATCCAACAATTGCAGATCTATACATGTAATCAATTTCAAGGAGGCCCATCCCTCCTTCGGAATAGGGAATATATAATCTTGGTATAGACTGATTTTTATAGATCATTTGGTGAGCATGAAGCATCCTTCTTGTTTTAATATCCAATCTATCCAACAATTTTTGGGGCCAGTCAATCACTCCAAAACTATAAGTTAGGACAGGAAGAACAAATTGATTTATGGCTTGGATCTTGTTCCTAGATGTCAATGCTGTTTTCAGGATTAATTTAAGTCTTCTAAAGTAGTCCTTACTGAGCTTTATTCACATTTGTTCAGGTTTTATTGCTAATCCTTCATCCATTCCCAGGTATTTATACACTCCCTCTTGCTCAAGTTCTTTTATATCACATTCTTGTCCCAAACTGATATTTCCTGGTGCTACAGTTTTCCTTTTTTAAAGGTTGCTTTTGCATATTTATCAAGATCAAATGACATTCCAATATCATCTGAAAACGTTTTGACAACCTGCAGCTGTGCTTTCAGTTCCTCATCTGATGAGCTATACAGTTTTAAATCATTGACAAACAGAAGATGAGAAGTCATTAGACTTTGTTGTTTTCTGGAAGCCAAATTGTAGCCATTACCTAAGCTGTTAAGTAAACAGCTTAATGGATTAATGGCAAGGCAGAATAGCAACGGTGACAGAGAGTTACCCTGGAATATCCCCTTTTGAATTTTTATCCCTGGGATAATAATCTGTCCTTTATCATGGCTTAACTGCAAAGTGTTCTGCCACTGTTTCATGGTTACTGGAATGTAATCAATCAGTGTAGGGTGTATCTTATACATTTTTAAGCACTCTTTTATTCATGAATATGGGATACTATCAAATGCTTTTTTGTAGTCAATCCATGCCATACTTAAATTCTTCCCCTTCTTACAGTTCTTCAGTATAACTTTGTTTAACAACAAATGATCCTTTGTTCCATATGACTTTCTTTTATTGCCCTTTTGTTCTACTGCCATAATTGAGTTTTCTTCTAATTGACTATAAACTCTGTCTGCGTCAGTTCCCGTGTATAGTTTATAAGTCATTGGAAGACAAGTTATTGGTCTATAATTTTTAGGGTAGCTTGCAGGTTCACTCTTAAGTAAGAGCATTGTTTTTCCCCATTTTTACCCATTGTGAGTGTTCCAGTGTTGCATATCAGTCAGGTACATGATGAAGGGTGCATTATACTCAATGATGGGTCTGATAAAGGACAAATAAATTGTCAGTATGACTTCCTTGGACCTGGATGCCATGCCCTTACTTATAAACTGGGCAACATGGAATGATTTTCTTACTACCTTGGCCACATGTTGGTCAGAAGTCAGATTACCATCTACCTATGTTCCCAGATCCCTGACTACTGGGTCAGCTCTTTGTGGGTGTATTATTGAAGAAGTAATTAACCTGGGTAGCAGTTTTCCAGAAAGGCACTAAAATGCTTTTCTTGACATTTTGTCTGTGACTTTAACACCATTCATTTGTCTATGTTAGATACTCTTGTAAGATGTTTTTGTCATGGAGGGAATCTTTGATATCTCCCAATTTGCAGTCCTCTGTGAAATTGGTAAGCCAAAGGCCAATGACATTAGCCTTTACCTCCGAAATGGAGATGCCAAATATTTATGGTCCCAGAGCGATGCCCTGCCTCACTGGTGACTGGTCTCTTAGTGGGGGTGGTATCACCAGTCCTAACTTCCTGGGTCCTGTCTGTGAGCCAGCTAGCAATCCAGCAAGTTATGTATGCCTTGATCCCATGTATTACAGATAGGACATGTCTGCAAATGAATTTGACTAAATTGACCATTTGGGCACAGGAGAATAATATGCTGCTAAATACATAAAAAACTAAGCATGTGAGATTTGGGAGACATAAGTTGAAATGTGAATGCTTAATGCAGTACACAGTGATTGAAACTTCAGATTTATAGAAGGACATGGGTATATGGGCAGATCCATCTTTTGGCTTTTCTAGTCATATTAACCAATTGTTTAATGATAGTTATAGAACTTTAGGTTGTATAAAAAGATTTATAAAGTCTAGAAAATCAGAAATGATGAAGTCATTGTTATACCAAACCCAATCTTAAGTATGGAATAACAATATGGAAACCTTATAAGAAAACAAGCATGAGTAAACTGGAAAGAGTACAACAGAAATATACCAAGGGAATCCATGGATGTGAAAATTTAAGTTATTATAAAAGACCAAAATATCTGAACTTTTACAGCATCTAATATAGATATTTAAGAGGAGATCTGATTCAGTTATATAGGGAATTTAGGGTCAGCTACCAGTGGGAATGACTGAGGTTATTAAAAAGTTGTAGAGAATCATCAGACAACCTATGTAGAGGATTCGGTAGGACTGAGAAGTGTACTAATAGCTTCTCAGAGAGTAGATGATGCTGATGCATGACTATCAAATTACATTAAACCGAGCACTAATTTACATCTTTTTAACCATTTTGGTATATTGGAAGGCTAGAAGGGCATTATTGCCCATGCTTGAAATATCTGTATGTACGAATGCCTAGTTCATTGAGTTTTGTCAACTGTACCCAAGTGAGGTAGTGTATCAAATTCCTTAGCCAGGTCCAGGTAGACAATATGCACCATTATCTCCTCATCCATTGCCTTGGTGACCATATCAAAGAAGTACACCAGGTTTAGTAGGCATGACCTTTCCCCTGACAAAGCCAAACTAGGTTGTATCCAGTGTCTGAAAGTTGCCTATGTCTTTGTCGATCATTTCCATGATAATTAATTCCACGGCTTTGCATATTAGACTAGTCAGACTAATCAGTCTGTAGTTTCTGGGGTCAGCTGATGGCCCACTTCTGTGGAGTGGGATAACTATTGTAGTCGCTCATTCTCATGGTATAAAGCCTGCTTTGAGGCTATAGTTGAAAAGTGACTGAAGTGGTCCTGATAGGTCATATTTCCAGCTATTTAGGTGGCATCCCGGGATATTGTTGGGGTCCCACTGAGGTTGGGTTTTTGGCCTTAATGACAATCACCAGGACCTTCTCCCTGTTAATAGTTGGAGAGTTGCTAGTAGATATTTCATGAAGGGATGTGAGGGTGGGTGGCAGCTGAAGTTTGAGATTATTTTTTTAGCCAGCAAGTTCGCTATCTTCCTGTGCTCAGTGAAGGTGGTGCCACTGACCACCAGTTCGGCACACTGATATGTGCTGCCTTTGAAGTTTGGGACATAGCTGTAGAAGGCCTTGAGGTGGTCTTTAGCCTGTGAGGCTATCTTGGCCTTGTTAGACTTAATTAGTTCTCTTAGTTTCCTGTTTAGTTTAATTGGAGAGCTCCTATCATTATGGAAGTTGCTCTGATTTTAGCCATGACTTTTTTCCTTTTGTTATATATCCTATTAAGATTAGGATTTCTCCAGTGTGGTTTGTTTTTAGAGTTTGCTTTGGGCTTACTTCTAGTAGGAACAGCAGCCTCTATACAGCCATTTACAAGGTTGTATGGGGTCTCTGTGAACAACTCTGCATAGGTTGCTGTGAACTCTGGGTTAGGAGTGGCAATGAATTTTGATAAACTACCACTTAATAGGGTGTAGTTTGGTTTGGAATAATTCCTTACTGTTACAGGGTTTGCTGGGATTACCAAGTTCATTTTTATTTTGAATCGGACAGCTTTGTGGTCTGACCTCACCAGTGAGAACATGGCTCTAGGGGTTCCAGCTCTCCCATATTGTTGAGTACCTGGTCCATGATGTTTGAACTTGTAGTGTACATTATCTGGTCAAGGTTATTTGTGTTAAACTCCAGGAATCATTGAGCCTGCGAGTCTGAGGCAGTGTATGTTTTCCAGCTTATAGAAGGGGTAATTAGTTTCTTATGAGTAGGGTATTTGGTTTAATGGTGAGTGTCTCCAGAAGGTATAGTTATAACCTATTGGATTCTAGGTACATAGAAGGTGACCTATAGCTTCCTATGATATGGTATGGGACTTTAGCTATGGTGATTTGCACACAAATAAATGGCTATTGTGATTTGCACATGAATAAACTCCAGGGCATTGTCCTGTTTAACCAACATGAGTTATGCATGCTGTTAATATAGATTCATAGGTTCATATGTGCATACTAGGTTAATGACCACTAGGGCCCTTAAAAGCCTGGCCATACAACCCAAATGTGACCCACAAATTTTATTTATAGGGGATGATTTACTGACTGCCACTGTCCATCATAGACATAGGAGCCAGACCAGAGGTGAATTTTTGATTACCCATCCACAGGTCCAAGTTGCACTTAACTAGGGATAGGGAGGACCTCTGCTTTACTTGGTTGGGTGCCTGTTTAATTCTCTGAGAAACATATCTGTCTCTAAAACATGTCCTATTTGTGTAAAGTTGAGACTCCTCCACCTTTTGTCCTTGTTTGTGCAGCTAATGGTCAAAATGTGTGGAAGCTACTGAAACCTTGTAGTGCCAGAGTACTTTCTGCATATTTAAACCATGCCTTGGTAATGGCACAGATGTCTTAGCTTGTAGGGTGTGTAGTTTCTAGTTTACGCTCCTAGCAATGAGCAGTAACACCTTTAGGTTTCTTGGATTTTATTTACTATGTCAGTAGGTTTTTCAATTTGGTGTTTCCTAAAAAAAAAGGCTCTAAGGGGTTGAATAAAGTTTTAGCCAATATTCTGATGCCTGGGGGAGACAGACACAGATCATCATTTACAAAGCAATGTGGTCTGTAAACCATGTCCTACCATAGTACAACTGAGCATTCCTACACCGACAGAAAGCATATGAAAAGGTTCTAAGAAAGCTGATTTGGGCAGTCCTGTGGAAGTTGGGAATCTCAGAAATACTGGTAGAATTAGTGCAGGCTACTTATAAGGACCAATGACCCAAGTCTGAACAGTGTTCAGACTCACAGAGGGGTTGTCACTGGGAGTAGGTGTGCATCAGGGTTCAGTTTTGAGCCCACTGCTGTTCATACCGGTGATGAACTACATTAGCAAATAGGTTGGAGGGGACAGATCAACAAAGTTGCTGTATGCAGATGATGTGGCAGTGCAGGCTAACTCTGAGCAAGAACTTCAGTAAAGGATAAGGGAATGGAATCCAAAACGCAAGGTAGATGGGATGAAACTGATTACAAATAAGACAGCTATAATGGCAGCAAATAAGGAAATCGGAAGAAGCTGAGAACTGAGATACAAAGGAAAACAGTGACACAGGTTAGTGGCTTCAGGTATCTGGGATGGGTGGCTTAAGACGAGGGAAGTCAAAATCAGGAGGGCAAAGCTAAAATCAGAGGTGCTGCAGTCAACTGGCACACAGTGGCAGGGGTAGTGTATGACAGAAGAATGCCAAAGAAGCTGAAAAGTAACGTACAAAACAGCGGTGTGACCAGTACTACAGTATGGTACAGAAACCTGGGCAGTAAGAGCAGAGCAGATGAGTAATCTAGAGGTGATGCAGATGACGTTCCTGAGAAGGGTGGTAGGCTGCACACTGTGGGACAGACGAAGAAATGAGGACATTACAGCAGAAGCCAAAGTAGCTCTAATTGTAGAAACTGTCAAAGAGAACAGATTACGGTGGTTTGGGCACATGTGCAAGTAAGCAGAAGAGGATTTGGAAGCGGCAGGAAGAAGACAGGAGGTAAAGAGATGGATGGAGTGCATGAGAGAAGACCTGTTCAGCATGATCCTTAAAGAAAGCAGGAGAGTGACACTGGTGACTGTTCACACAACACCCTCATCTCATGTTGAAAAATGGGGGAAAAAGAGGGATGATGACAGTGACAAGTCGCACCTGAAGTGGCACACCTGAAATACTGCACCTGAAGTAGCACTGGGTGATTTATTACAAGAACATTAAGCTGGCAGACTGTACAGATGACACCCTGATTTCATGTTGAAAAATGGGGGAAAAAGAGGGATGATGACAATGACAAGTCGCACCTGAAGTGGTGCACCTGAAATACCGCACCTGAAGCAGCACTGGGTGATTTATTACAAGAACATTAAGATGGCAGACTGTACAGATGACAGCATTTAGGATGAATGGAAACAGTCATTTGACTTGGAAAGAAGGCTGGACTTTTGCAGGAAAATATAGGTCAGGCAGACATGATATGGAATCACAATAGTATCTGAGGAAGGACTTTGTAGTTTCATTGTATTCAGTTTTGCTGGAACCATTTTAAGCTAAACTAGAACTCATAGTTCTGTTTTTCACACAGTCCTTTTTTTTGTTTGTAGTTCTCAGGGTTAGCTGTGGATATTAGTTTTGATATTAGGGTGCTATTTAGATTTTTTTTTGCATTATTACTTGTTTTTATGATGGCAAAAATGTTTGCTGTTTTGAACTGCAAATGCAGTTGAGCTTGTTGTTTCTTTCAGGAAAGTGCTATAGAGGTGGGACTGCAACTGATTTTCTATTATAGGCTGTTGGATTTTTCCATCATTTATAGGTCAACCAACTGCAGTGGTGGTGGTGCTGCGGTAGCGTTGTCGCCTCATAGTAAGACGTTGTCCTGTTCAATTCTCAGCTAGAGCGTCTTCTGTGTGGAAACATGCGTGAATGGGCGTACCTTCATTGAAGGTTGTGCATCAGGGCTGGCAACTCGGCACGTAAAAATCTACTGCCAATCATTAGCAGACCGGAGTTCCGCTGTGGCGACCCCTAACTGGGAAAAGCCGAAAGACACAACAACAACATAAGTCAACCAACTGCACATTTAGCATCATCTTGGATGGTGTTTATTAATAGTTTGATGAAAAAGGAAAAAAAAGAATGTTTTATGAAAGAAGTAGTTTAGGATAATTGGAAAAGCAAAAGAGAGAAAGATATAAAAAGAATTAGGCTGTCTCAAGGGTACAATATAAATTAACAAGACAAATAGAAAATAGAAAGTGTCAAAACATTTGGGACAAAACAAAATGTATGTGAAAATAGTGAAAAAATGCAGTAAATTAAAGTAGCAACAAAATTCTATTTATAAACTGGAATCGATTAAATACCATTCAGAATGTAAATATACATTGCCCAGTCCCCAAGTTAACTACTTTCTGTGATCTGCATGCTTAGCAATTGTAGATTTTGTAAATCATATTCATACTTTAATACTCGCTTATATTAGAGCCAAACTATATGCCACTTTTACTGCAAATGCTTTATACTAATCATTATTAATCAATCTGTTTGTATATATTTCAGTATCTTCAACCTAACTTGATTTATATCAACTAGGGTCCTGGGCCATGCCTGATAAGGGTTCGTAGAGCAGCTCACCTAATCAGTAAACAAATGCTAAATAGTAAAATAAATAAGAACGAATAAATTAAGTATAGAAAACAAAATATGAAAGATGTGGAAATTTGCCCATAAGAGAATACATGTGAATGGACAAATAAAATATAAAGTATGGAAAGGTTATATGATGTGAAATGTAGGAATGTTGAAGAGACATGGCAGCGTATATTTTGGCTTTGAGGATAAAAGGACTTTGGATAAAATTATAAGAAGAAAAGAATATTGCAGAATATTGCAGGATGAATAGAATTATTAGAAAACCTTACTATATAGGGCAATTGCAATGCATCAAATAAACTGGATAAAGAGAGAGAGAGAGAGAGAGAGAGAGAGGATTTTGAGCAGGTTACCAGTCATAACTAGATTGTGTTCAAAACATGGATGCCAAACAAGCTCTCGAGGTGAATCTTGTTATGCATGTCTACTAGTTACAGGAAAAAATAAATTACTAAGTGTTTGCCAGCTATCAAAGTATAAAAGATTCTGTTATGTTAAAAATCAGGTACACATTACTGGCACTGACAACAGGCAGAAACATGAATGCTGCTGCTGTTTGCAGTTTTGTCAGATTTAACTGCATGGCATGATACCTGCTCTTAACAAGTGAAGCAGGGAGTGCTTAACACGTGTTAAGTACAGGTCTTGCACTGTAGAAGAGCTTAACTGATTTGACTTTTTCTGGATATTAGACAATAATCATTAGTCTCCATGCACAACAATGAAATTGATTGAAAGGTGGCTTAGTATTGTATAATAAAAAAGAGAAAGAGAGATTTAAAATGTAACACATTGTCCACAACATGAGTTCCAAGAAAGAGGTTTAAAAGACAATATCTAAGATTCAAGATTAATGATGTAAATTTGAATATCATGTACATGTAAAATTTTCTTTTATGGTATATTTAATGTACCTGAACAAAGTAATACTTTAACAGAGACCCTCTACTTCTTTGAAGAAGTGCCATGAGACTGTGAATATCCATGCAAGTTATCAGCAGCTGAGGCAGATTTGAACTTGGTGTAACGTCTCACCAAATGACACGGACCATTACAGTATCTGCTCTGAAATTTTATTTCAGGTTCCTGATTTAGGGATAGAACCCATACTCTTCTCATCTTCCTCACACCAAAGCTGGGTGTGCAACATGCTGAGACACTGGCATTAAGAGGGGGCCTGACCAAGTATGAACAAATTCATGATTTCCATAATCCACATGTATGTTTCAGGTCTAACATAATAGTGTGACAAGTATTTTAATTTTTACATTTTGTGTGCGTGTGTGTGTGTGTGTGTGTGTGTGTGTGTGTGTGTGTGTGTGTGTGTGTGTGTGTGTGTGTGTGTGAGAGCACACATGACTTACATGTTGCTTCCCTTTTAACAGCAAAAGAGACAGAAAAAAGTGTACACGACAAGAGAACGACCACTAATAAAATAAAGAATGTCATCCCAAAACAAGATGAAAAACCAACAATGCATTCAAAAAAGTTTAATAAATATGATGATCAAAACAACTGATAAAATGACACAATAGCAGCACTGAACCAAATAAAATAGATCAAGGATTGAGCACTTTCTTCCCTTCAAAAATTTAAATGGGACTTCGTCAGAATCATGGAAGTTACATCATCCATGAAATATATACACAAACACATACACTCTCGTATCCCAACCTTAATTGATATTAATTAATTGAGTAATCAACAACCCTAAAATATATATATATATATATATATATATATATATATATATATATATATATATATGTGTGTGTGTGTGTGTGTGTGTGCATGTAAGAGTGGTACAGGATATGTACGAGGGTAGTGTGACAGCAGTGAGGTCTGCAGTGGGAGTGACAGATGTGTTTAAGGTGGAGTTGGGGTTACATCAAGGATCATCTCTGAGCCCTTTCTTATTTGCAATGGTGATGGACAGGTTGACAGACAAGATCAAACAGGAGTCCCCGTGGACTATGATGTTTGCAGATGACATTGTGATCTGTAATGAGAGTAGGGAACAGGTGGAGGAGACCCTGGAGAGATGGAGATATGCTCTAGAGAGAAGAGGAATGAAGGTCAGCAGGACTAAGACAGAATATATGTGTGTGAATGAGAGGGAGGATAGAGGAATGGTGAGCATGCAAGGAGTAGAGGTGGCGAAGGTGGAGGAGTTTAAATACTTGGGGTCAATAGTTCAGAGTAACGGTGAGTGTGGAAGAGAGGTGAAGAAGAGAGTACAGGCAGGATGGAGTGGGTGGAGAAGAGTGTCAGGAGTGATTTGTGACAGATGAGTACCTGTAAGAGTGAAAGGGAAGGTCTACAAGAGGGTAGTGAGACCAGCTATGTTATATGGGTTGGAGACAGTGGCATTGACAAAAAGGCAGGAGTTTGAGCTGGATGTGGCAGAGTTAAAGATGTTAAGATTTGCACTGGGTGTGACGAGGTTGGACAGGATTAGGAATAATTATATAAGAGGGTCAGCCCAAGTTGGAAGGTTTGGAGACAAAGCCAGAGAGGCAAGATTACGTTGGTTTGGACATGTGCTGAGGAGGGATGCTGAGTATATTGGGAGAAAGATGCTAAGGATGAAGCTACCAGGTAACAGGAAAAGAGGAAGGCCTAAGATAAGGTTTATGGATGTGGTAAGAGAGGAAATGCAGGTGGCTGGTGTGACAGAGCAAGATGCAGAGGACAGGAAGAAATAGAAACAGGTGATCTGCTGTGGCGACCCCTAATGGGAACAGTCGAAAGAAGATGATGATGTCATGTGTGTGTGCGCGTGTGTGTGTATATGTATATATATATATATATATATATATATATATATATATATATATATATATATATATATATATATATATATATGGGACTACTTTGCTTCATTGAAAATACATCACTTCGAAAAAGAGAAGTAGACCCACACTTACGCAAAAGTGCACTTAACTGAAAGTGCACTTCTGCGAAGAATGGTTCAACAAACCATTAAGGAACACTGAGGCACCAAAGAACACTGCAGTGGGGAAAAGGGAATTTACCTGTTTCCCCACTGTAGTGCGATCTCAGAGTTAGTATATTTAAGTAGGGGGGTGTGGGGGGCACAGCCCCTCATATGGGGGTGCATGTTTTGGTGTTCCTGGTCGGTTCATTGAAATGTTCTTCGCAAAAGTGCACTTTCGGTTCATAGGTTCATAGGTTGGTACTAGGCTATCGGCCCTAGGGCCTATACAAGCCTAACCATAACAATTCCCTGGCTATTTCTTCCCACACTGTTTAGTTCCCTGGACCCCTGTCTAGCAGAGCGACTGACACGATCCCCGGGGTGAATTTAATTTCTCCCATCCAATCATCAAGGTTCCTTTTGAAGATGGCCAAAGAGGAGCTCTTCTTGACATGTATGGGCAGTCTATTCCAGAGTCTGGGGAGTCTCTGGGTCAGGAACCTATCCCTCCAGCATGTTTTGTTTATTGTGATAAGATTTAGATTCCTGGAGCATGTGGCACTGAGGGATTGGGATTTCCTTAAGTGTAGCATGTCCAACAGCTCTGGGTTTAACATGGCCTTGTATGTTAAGCAGAGATCACCTCGGAGTAGACAATATGTGACAGAGTATAGCTGGAGTTTTTTAAGGCGGTCAGCATAGGGCACCTGCTTTAGGCCTGTGATTCTTTTAGTGAGGGATTTCTGTGGCTTTTCCAGTTGTTGCAGATGTCTTGAGAGGTACATACCAAATGGGGCATTGTATTCTATAATGGGTCTAATGAGGGATGAGTACAGTGGGACAATGACCTCCTTTTTTCTGGATGAAAAGCCCTTAGTGATGAGGTGTGCCACATAGAAGGATTTCCTGACTGTTGTGGCGATGTGGTTATTGAAGCTGAGACTACTGTCCACCTGTGTCCCTAAGTCTCTTATCACACTTTTGGTGTTTAGTGTACTGCCACTTATGTGATAATTATATTTTTTCCCAAAGGGGATAACTATACATTTCTTGGCATTGAGCTTGAGCCCATGGCTCTGGCACCAAGCATCTGTTTCTGTAAGGCCCTTTTGTAGAGTATCCACATCATTTGGGGATTCAATAATTGCTCCCAGTTTGCAGTCATCTGTGAACTTTGTTAGCCTGAGCCCCTTAGTGTTGGCCTGTACTTCAACGAAGTAGATGCCAAACAAGAGAGGTCCCAGGACTGAACCCTGAGGTACTCCACTTGTCACTTGTCAGGAGCTGGATTTGGAGTCAGCTACTTTTACAGTGTGGGTTCTGTCAGTAAGCCAGTTGGCAACCCATCAAGTGATGTAGGGATTAATGCCCAGTTTAGTAAGTTTATCTATGATCCCAGAGTAGGGGATGGTGTCAAAGGCCTTGGTGAGGTCCAGATAGGCTGTGTGGACTGCCTTACCCTCGTCCACACCTCTGGAGACTGATTCGAAGAAGCCAGTAAGGTTCAGGAGACAAGATCGGCCCTTCACAAACCCAAACTGGGTAGGACCAGTGTTTTAAGGTTGCCAATGTCTTTGTTTATAAGTTCCATGATAATACGTTCCATGGCCTTGCAGATCAGGCTCGTCAGACTGATGGGGCGGTAGTTCCCAGGATCCAAGTTGGATCCCCCCTTGTGGAGTGGGATAACTGTAGCTGTGCGTCACTCAGTGGGCATGAAGCCTGAGGTGAGGGTATGATTAAACATGACACTTAGGTGAGGTGCCAGTTCATTTTGTAGTTCATGTAGTACACATGTCATCTGGTCCCATGGATGCTGTATTCTTAGCTTTGGAGAGTGCATTTTTTACCTGTGTGGCCATTATTACCGGAATTTGGCAATCTTCCAGTATTGAAATGGGCCATTTAGGGGGTGAGAGGGGGTGAAGTTGACACTGAATAGATCTGCCAGGAAAGTGCACTTTCGTGTAAGTGTGGGCCTACTGTTCTTTTTCGAAGAAGTGTTCTTTCGATGAAGTACAGTAGATCCATATATATATATATATATATATATATATATATATATATATATATATATATATATATATATATATATATATATATATATATATATATATATATATATATATATATATATATATATCTAATTATATATAAACCAGTCAATCAGAAACATAATATACACACATATACATGTTAAGAATATATTCAAAACATTACATCAATCAAATATTTCATTAGTTAAAAAATATTTCACTGGTTAAAAAATATTTTCATAAATTAAAAATGCTATAACTTTGCTGCCGAGTTTCAAAACAGGGACAATTGAGACAGATTCTTTTAAGCTGGGTTCAGTTGTCGTCTGCAGTTTAAGCTGCCACAGTAATTCTTTATATTCTGACTTAGCTTCCCATGTACCCCCTCTTAGATTAAGCGCTACTTTTTTCCAAAATGCCAAATTTAAAACCCTTAATGTGGGGGCAATAGTGGGAATGTTTGTATAAGGCACTCTTTGAATTAGCCTTTCTATTATCACATAGGTGTTCATACAGTAAATGGGTTTCCTGAAAAATCTGTCTTTTCAGCATAGAAAGCAGGACAATTTGAAAACACGGCTAAATATACTAGTCCTTTAGTTTCACAAGAACCCGAAGAAAACGAAACCGCAAACATTCAGTGTTGAGTCTACCTCCTCAAACATATAAGCACATTGTCTGCAGGAGATACATCTTCTAGATCCATTCTTGGATGTCTGATGCATTATTTGTATTCACTGTTTCAAACTGGTCACTGTTTTAGGCACAAAAATCTTTTTAGTCCCTAAAAGTTCTATAAAAGTTTCATTAGCTTTAAAAATATTTCAATTATTGTTCACTATTTCTCTGACTTTAATAGAACCAGAACTATATTAAAAAAATCATGACTCTTTCAAAAACATTATTTCTTTCCTTGGGAATGTTTATATTTCTCACTAAATACCCCACCATGGAAGTACCACAATGCAAAAGGGGGTTATATTTAGTGTTCCAGCCTGAGGCTTCCTCCAAACTAATGTCATTAATTAAGTTGGAAGGGTAACCTGTACTAATGAACATATTCTTCAGTTTAAATTAGGTTAGAATATAAAGAATTACTCTGGTAGGTAAGACTGCAGACAATAATTGAACCTGGCTTAAATAGATCAGTCTCAACTGTCACTGTTTTAAAACTCAGGCAGCAAAGTTATAACACTTTTTAATTGATGAAAGATTTTTTAACCAATGAAATATTTTTAAATGACAATATAATGTTTTGAATATATTCTTAACCTGTATATTAGTGCATATTTTGTTTTTATTTGTATTGTTTTTTATCATATTGTATATTAGGGTTGTTGATTATTTAGTTAATTAAGGTTAGGATGTGAGAGCATGTGGATATTTGTATATATATTTGATGTGACTTGCTTGATTCTGAAAACTCCCATTATAATTTTGGAAGGGACAGAAGCAATCCATCCTTGATCCATTTTATTTGATTCTTTGGTAATATTGTATAATTTTATCAGATCCTTCAATCATCATATTTATTAAACTTTTTGAATGCATTGTTGGTGGTTTTTCCTTTTAACAGCCCTTACGCTTGTATGACGTTGTTCATGGAATACTGGGTTATGACTCCTGGGTGGGTATTTTGTTAGTCTTTGCTGTTGCAATGCACCTTTCAAGGTACAAGCTTTATCTATTCTTTTTCTCTGCAATGTTTTCTGCATACTTGTTGCAACTGGAATATACAAGATTACATTTTAAACTCCATTACTCGTTGTGTCCCCTCCAACGTTCTAGGTCAGTACATTTAGTTTTTGGTGGTACTGCATTACTGTGACATCATTTCTATAGCCATCCAATTATTTCTTACATATTGGGCATGACTGCCTGGGCGGCTGCAGTAGTGCAATGGTTAGCATTGCTGCCTCACAGCAAGAGGTTCTCTGGTTCGATCCTTTGCTGGGGTGCCTTCTGTGTGGAGTCTGCATGTCCTCCCTGTGGTCATGTGAGTTTCTTCCTGGTGCTCCGGTTTTCTCCCACATCCCAAGACACGCTGTAGGTGGATTGGACACTCTAAATTGGTCCTAGGCATGAGTGCGTGTGTGTTTGTGCCTTCTGTAGAAGGTTGGGCGCCAGGCTGGCAACTCAACACCGTAAAACTCCACTGCCAGTCATGAGCGGACAGGTGATCCACTGTGGTGACCCCTAACTGGGAAAAGCCGAAGGAAGAAGAAGAAGATTGGGCATGACTGCCTCTCATCTTACTGTTGAATAAAACAGACATTTCATTTGTGGAATTTGTTTCATTCAGCAGGAATCATAAATAACATATATGAACCAATACATAATCTCATATCTGCATCAACAAATCAAAATACAGTGCCACATTTTCCACTTGATAGCATGTTGCATTTTATATCATTTTGTCTTGCTTTTTTTGGGAAAATTACAAATCACTTTCAAAAGTATATATGATTATCTATGCATGATTTGTTGTGCAAAATCTTCTTTAACTTGACTATTTTGCCATTAATGGCTACTGTAGGCACAGATTTACATTTTAAAATGTATTTGTTTCGCTATCTTTGGACCACTCCCCTCTTACCTGAAGTTCTTGTTGTCCATACACTGCCTGTCATCTTATTCTTTCCCTTTAGGGGCAAAGGCTAGGTGGAAGACCCTCAAGGCTGTCACAACCACAGCAGGGTCATGACATTTAAATTTATGTACAGCTCTTTAGTCCAGCTCTTTTGCTTCCAGACATCTACCACTGTGTTGAGAAAGGAGATTCATTCTGCTAGCAAATAAGAGATCTTATCATTGTGATTTACTGAAAGCCTACAAATGTTTGCCAGTTCAAACCAGGACAGTAATGTGCTCTGTATACTTTCAAAGTGATTCATGTAGAACACTATCCAACTTTAAAAACACTGTGTATCAAACAGCCTGCATATAACTTTACAGGTAGTCAAAATAACAATCACATAAGCAAGACCCAGTTCAAGACAACCATAAGTGAAAAGGCATTTGGTAAACTTAGTCCAGACAAATGAAACCAGCTCCCTCGAGATGAGAAATCTAAATACAGTGGTGAAATTCAAGTCAAAGCTATAAAAGCAGCACCTTCAACATGAATGCCTATGCAAATATTTTTAGGATGCTGGGTAATGTATATGCTAGTAGCTTTACTTATAAAATATGACAACTATTACAGCAACCTGTCTTGCTCATAATATCATATGATGTAGTTAGGAAAATTATTGTGAATAAGTAAGTGCTCAGTGTTGCTATTTGTATCAACTGTTCACAAATAGATGTATATTTGGGTGTACCACCATTGTTAATTTCTCAGATTCTGAACTCACATTTATGTATTCTTTGTTTTAGTGTTTCATTTATGTATAACAATTCTATTTTTTTTTTTTGCTGCTCAACTATGGGCCTGAGTCATGGCTTTAAAGGGTCAACACACCAGTTTACTTACACACATTTATTTACTATTTAATAACGGTATCTGTCTGTCTGCCTGCATGCCTGCTTGTCTGTCTGTCTGTCTTCGTGTGTGTTGTGCATGTGCCCTACCATGTTCTATTTAATGTTAGTATCTTTTGCCACCACTAGAGGAGGTTGTTAGTGCAAAAATCTAAATCTGCTTCTGGAACACATTATGTCCAGCCACTGTGACCCACACCAGCTTCTGCAACCAGAGTAAACTTGTAAATGTTAGTGTTGTATATAACACAGTGACTTGTATAAATATGCAAAACTGCAACTGTAGTATCAAACTGCATTAGTGCTAGGATCATTGTACAGAGTGCAGTGATTTGAGTAAACAGCCATGTAAAAACACAACCGTAGTAGTTATTGCACTGTAAAATGTTGGTTATAATGCAACCTGAATGTAAATGTTGGTTTAAAAAGTAACTCAGAAAGTTGTCTGTTCTGTAAATGTTTTTATAAAAGTTTTTACTGCCCATTGACCCAGGCTGTGGTTTGTCTATGGACCAGTCACACTAACAGATCTTGGGCTGCTAACAGAATTATACCTCAACAAGGGGATAGTCGTTAAGGAGACCCAAGTTGATAGCAATCTCTCATTTGACAACCACGTGGCCAAAGTGGTTAGAAAAACATTTTATATAGCCCACCTAATCATGAAGGGATTCACATCTAGATCATTACTCATCCCTCATCAGGCCCATAAGAAACTCCAGCTCTACTCAGTGGCATACCGCCTGCTCAGAGGCGATCTGTGCCTGATGTATAAGCCATGTCCAACAACCCGAATTAATGGACATGGACTTGAACCTCAGCACTGAAATAAATAGGACATGCCTTCACTCTGGAATAAAATCCCAGTCCAGGTTAGGCAGAGTCCTCATTGAAGAGGAATCTTGATGAGTGGATGGGAGATCGAGGTTTACCCCTATCATCTTCTGTGTCACTGTTAGACAGAGGCACAGTATATTAATTTAAAATGGGTGGCGAAAGCCAAACACACTCTGGCTAGGCTTATAAATGCCCTAGGGCAGATAGCCTAGTATGAACCTATTAAGGAATCATCATTCTTTATCCTTCAAAACAGTGGACCAGCAATCTTGTTTGCAGACTTAAAAATAGGTAAACATCTGTGCCTAAATGCAAGTACTCTGCTCAGAAATGGAAGCTCAGCATGTGTTGAATATGCTCTTAGTCATGTTTATACATAATACTTGGTCACTGTAGCAAAGACTGTACAAATGCATAGGAGTAATGCTTGGTCACTGTTGCACCAACTGTATAAATGCACTAATGTGATACTTAATAGTTACTGTGGCACAGAACATGGAAGATTAGTGCCTTTGTAGGTAGCTGTTACCTTTGTCATGTCCCTTGTTCTGACCAACGCTTACACTTAGAAACACTGACTGTCCTTCTTGTGTGTCCCTCTCTACATATTGGTATTGTATACATGTGCTCATGGAGAATGAGTCCATTCTTGTTGATTGTGCATTTATCTTGTGTCTGGTGTATGGTTTTTCACCTTTGCTCTAATAGCACATATTGAATGAATATTAGTTTCCACATATATATGTATGTATATATCACATATTTTGATTTTCCATTACCCAGAGTCATTAAAGACAGTTGTGTAGCATTACACCATCAGAATAGAGGATTCCTAGACTGCAGCCCACTTTATTTTTCAGTACCATCCTTATGGTTGTGGACTTGCTTCCATTGAATGGTCATGTAGTACAAACCCAGTACACAAGTGGGTATAGGAAGGAGTCTGGTTCTCACAGATATAATCAGCCTTGCCTCCATCCCAGGAAAGGTTAAAGAGAGAATTCTGTCACTTATTCAAGCAAAAAGCAGTGCCACCCAGTACAAACGATTAATGATCTCACTTGGATTTACTGATGTTAAGAGACATAATAACTTTGATCCATTTTTTGGATATGTGCATTTTTCCAAAATTTGAGGTCCTTCTTCCATATTTCTCTTTCCCTTCAAAACATATGTATTTGTAAATGAATAACCTTTCCCCAAGATTGTGCAACCTCAAGTTGTGTTAAGTGATGAGGTAGCCAAGATTAAGCACCCTAACTTAGGAATTCCACCTCATAAAACAGCTCTTTGCTTTACACCCATTCATTAAACTGTGCTTCATTAATCATGTTTCAATGAAACAGGACCCAGTGAAATGTACCATATCCACACACAGTGGATGGTAATGGACACATGCCTGTGAAGACAGTAATAACTGTAATGAAAATGTTAGTTAAATACAATATTGCTCTAAAATATGTTCAAAATAATAAGGAAGAAACAATCCCCCACTTGGGGATAATAGAAAACTTGCTGAGTTAGGCATAAACCCCTACATCATCAGATGAATAGCAAACTGGCTCACGGACAGGGCACATGGGTGAATCCACCTCCGATAAGAAATCTGTTACTAGTGGTGTCTCACAGGGCTCAGTGTTGGGAAACCTCCTGTTTGGTTTATACTTCTCTGAAGTGAAGGAGAATGTTGGGGGCCTCTGGCTCACCAAGTTTGCCAACTTCTGTAAGCTGGGAGCAGTCACTGAATTTCCAAATGATGCTGAGATCCTACAAATAGGCCTAAAAATGACAAACGACTGGTGCCAAAGCCATGGTCTGAGACTAAATGCTAAATGTGTACTCATACCCTTCAGTAAATCAAACATCCCTGCAAATTATAATATTGATAGCACACCCCTAAAAGTAGACCCAGTGGTGAGGAACCTAGGAACACATATAGATAGTAACCTAAACTTTGACCATCGGGTAGCGACAGTATTGAGAAAATCCTTAGAAGTAAAGACACAGCATCGAGATCAAAAGACGTCTTAGTGCTACTGTACTCAGTACTCATCAGGCCCATAATCAAGTACAACGCTCCTTCCTGCATGTACCTAACCAGGCACTTACCCCAGTTGGAGTAGCCCCAGAGGTTTCTTACTAAAAAAATGCAAAACATAAGACACGTGTTATGCAGACTGACTAAAGGCTCTCCAACCCTTTATTCCGTCTTATATCGTTTATCGAATGGTGACATATGCCTGACCTACAAGGCATTCTCTGGTCCAACCCTGATGAAAATGTTACATATCTGCAAGAAAAATTATATAAGGGTTATGTGTTTCATGGACTTGAACTTTATTTGTGACTCTAACAGAACTTGCTGGAGAGATAGTTTTGTATCCCAAAGGCTACCTCGTCTATGTAATAAACTTCCCATCTTTGTAAAACATAGCCTGTCCTTTACTCTCTTCAAAAACAATTTGGATAAATGGATGGGGAACTGTAAATTCACTCCTGGGGTACTGCCCATGTCCCTTATGGGCAGAGGCAGTCTGTAAAATGACTCAGGCCTCCAAAACCCAAAGGCTCGCAACCCTGAAACTACCCTATTCCATATATGGGGAATTAAGATATAATATTGTCATAATCTGGGTATTATTAACTAGGCTTGTAAAGGCTCTTGTACCATTAGCCTAGTAATCACCTAAGAGATTGCAGACAGTTGTTTAGCAAAGGTTTTATTTTGAAACATCAAGTGTATTTATAATGAAGGGCAAAAATCATGAGCATAAGTTACTAGGTGTATAGTACCTTAAAAGCATAGCATCCCAAAACCCAGTATCACCAGTAAGTATGGTGGTTTAGAAGATCATTGTTTAGACAGGAGGATGGATAATGCAGTGTCATTCTACTACAGGATGTAATTTGCTACACTGTTTTACACCCTTCACCTCCATAGCTTTACTAAAAGTATATTTTAATTCTAGAACTATACAAAGACTAGAGAATTATTAGTTTTACATTGAAGCCATGTCGTCTTTCATTTGTAACTATGCAGTCATGCTTATTTGATACTTTTTGATTTTGGGCTGTCCAGTTTTCAATAAGTAATGTTTAGGCCTGTTTCATTGTAGCAGCTGTAATTTGGTGTAATGCTGTTCATGAAAATAAAGTGGTGTTTTGGAACAGAATTGTGAATATAGAATAAAAAAGGAGTTGTCTGTCTGTTTGGCTTAGAGGTTTAAAGTTGTGTGCTGACAGTGAGCTTCCTGTAGCTCTAGGTTTGAATCCCTCCATCTGCCTTGTAAACTGAGTGACCAGGCAAATCACTTAAGTAAACAGTGCTCTTGTATTGCTTCTAAAAGGAGGCTGTTGTGACTAGTGACCTTACCTAGTTAGTAAGAGTGCTTAACAAGAAAAGTGCTCGAAGACATTTGAAGATATCTGATCAGAAATGGATAATATTAGAACATTTATATTCTGTATCTGCAAATCTTACAAGATTGCAGATGACAGTGCCATGCATTAAACAGTGAGACTAGAAGGCTTAACAGCTTGAATCTCCATTTGTAGTTGCTAGATACCTAGAAAGCTTGCAGCCTCATAACTCAAGCCACAAGCAAGGCAATGAATGGAGAGTTCCACAATGGATGGCTATTTGAGGTTAAAGGGCATATTACAAGCTAGAGGTGCTTGAATACCCTCGCATCCACAGACATGCCAAAATCACTATGAAGAAAAGGAGAACTTTAGAACTAATGAAAGGAATGTACCTGGAGTCATTAGCCAAATATACAGCACAGGCAGGATGCAGAAAAACAAGCCTCAGCATAGAGGGTAATACATATCATACAGAACAGAAGACTAATGGAAAGGTGTATTGGTGCTGTTTAGAATAGAAAGGTGATGCACTGAAGGACTATTACATTATCATGACAGAATGGTGAGGAATGTGTGAGAAATGGCACACACCATCATATGCCCAGCATCACAGGGGTGGAAGCAGGATGCTTTGTGAGCTATGTAAAAGAGAAGGCAACAAAATTACTGACCACCCAGCCACCATAGTATCATGGACTTGGATGGGAATGTGGTGCAATACATAGATTCATAGGTTCATAGGAAGTTACTATGCTAATGGGCCTAGGGCCTTTACAAGCCTAGATGGCCATTTGCAGAGCAATACTATGATCATCACTGAGTGCCCCTGTCCAAGAGCACCATAGGTGCCACCCCGGGGTGATTTTGCAGATTCCCATCCAATTTCACAAGGTTGTGCTTAGAGTAATTGAGAAGCTCTGTTTCACATGAAGAGGGACCTTATTCCAGGAACAGTGATCTCTAGGAGACATAGCAGTCTCTTGCACAAGTTATATTAATGTTGCAGGCCAGGTTGAGATCTCTGGAGTGAGTGACTCTTGTACCATTTGATTTGCGGATATGCAGCATTTCCATTAGAGCAGGATCAGAGACTGCTCTGTAGGCCAGGCACAGGTCACCTCTCAGCAGCCTGCATGATACAGAGTACAGTGATAGGGTTTTCAGTCTTTCCATATAGGTCATGTCTTGTTGGCTCTGAATTCTCTGGGTTAGAAACCTCTGTGGTGTCTCCAGCTGCTGCAGGTGTCTAGTGAGGTACATACAGAAGAGACCATTGTACTCAATCAGTGGTCTAATAAGGGTAGAGTACAGCAGAATAATGATCTCCCTGGTCTTGGATGCAATGCCCTTATTTATGAGATGGGCAATGTAGATGGCTTTTCTTACTACTGGGGACACATGGTGATCAAAGTTTAGATTGCTATCAACCTGCATTCCCAAGCCATGCACCACTGTGTTTGAGCTGAAAGGGGTGCTCTTTACATTGTAACTAGCAGGGACTACTACTCTACCAAAGGGGATGATGAGGCATTTTTTGCATTTAGTTTCAGTCCATGGCCCTGGCAGCAATTGTTTGTCAGTCCCTTCTGTATTTTTTTTATATCGTTGGGGGACTCTGTGATTGTACACAGTTTATGGACTTCTGCAAACTTAGTAAGCCACAGGCCATCAACTTTTCACTGGACTTCAGAAAAATAAATTCCAAACAGTAGAGGGCCCAGTACAGATTATTGTGGTACACCACCGATAACTGGTCTATTGATGGAGGTGGATTCCCCAACTTTAACAGTGTGCATTCCATCTGTGAGCCAGTTTGCTACCCATCTAGTGATGAATGGGTTGATACCTAACTGGGAGAGTTTCTCAAAGATCCCTGAGTGGGGAATCGTGTCAAATGCTTTGGCTAAATCAAGATATGTGGTGTGTACTGCTTTACCCTCCTCCAGGGCTTTGGTGACTTTCTCAAAAAGTTCACCAGGTTTAATAAGCAAGATCTATCCTTGACAAAACCAATCCGGGTTGGGTCAAGAGTTTGAAGGTTGCATATATCCTGGTCGATAATGTCCATGATGATTCTTTCCATGGCCTTGATGATAAGGCTTGTCAGACTAATGGGTCTATACTTCCCAAGGTCAATTGATGAACCACCTTTGTGCAAGGGGATTACTGTTGCTGTTCTCCAAGCCTCTGTCATAAAAACCAGTGCTCAGGCTGTGTTTAAAGAGATGGCTAATTGATTCCACTAGGTATTTGTTTATACAGCTTGAGATGTTATCTGGTCCCATAGAGGCCATAATTTTGGCCTTAGACAGTGTTTGAATGACCTGTTTTTTTTGAAGATAAGTGCTAGAGGGCAGGTTCAGGAATGCTATGCGGTATGGCTAGTGGGAATGGGGGTAAAATTGTCACCAAATCTGCCAGCCAGCAGGTTGGCAATTTCCTCAGGTTCCATGTGAGTGGTGCTGGGTTTTCCCTTTGAAGTTTTGGATGTAGCTAAAGAATGCCTTTTAGCTAGGGATGCCAGTCTAGTGTTGTAACTTGCATTAGAAGACTTTACAAGGTTTCGGATTTGCTTATTTAAGCTGTGTAGGTTAGACTTCCATTGCTGAGTATGTTCCTTGTTCTCAGGTATCAGTTTCTTTCTTTTGTTATATAATTTATTTATACTTGGAGTCCACCAAGGTGGCTTGTTTTTTTGAGAGGACCTGGTTTTAGACCTCTCAGGTACTGCCAAGTCAATACATTTGCTTAAGTGGCTATATAGGACATTTGTATACTTCTCTGCATGCATAGGAGTTGTTGCCTGTGTTAGTAGGGGCTTTGAAACCATTTCTACCATTGCTTAGGAGGTGATAGCTTGCTTTGGAGAATTTTTTAGTTTTTTTGCTCCTGCGGGGGTGTCCGTTCTGATCTTTACTTTAAGTGAGACATATTTATGGTCTGACTTAACTAGGAAGGACAGCACAATGGAGGTAGAGTAGTAGTCCCTCATGTTGGCAAATACTAGGTCTAGGACATTTGAGCTCTTTGTTGAGGTGCAGACTAACGTTCAAGTGCATTTGAGTTAACAAAGTCCAGGAACCTCAGTGCGGTCATGTTTGTGCTTGTGTAAGATGCCCAATCAATGGATGGGTAGTTGAAGTCTCCCATGACCAAGGTGTTTGACTGTATACTGAGTGATTCAAGTAAGTCCAGGTAGGCAGTGTGTTTATCCTGATTCATGGTGGGGGACTTGCAGCTAGCTATGATATGGTAGGGTGTTTTGCCCATAGTTATTTGGATCTGGAGGAGCTCAAGAGAGTCATACTCTTTTACAAGTCACAAGGTGTATTTGGATTTAATGAAAATGGCTACACCTCCACCTTTGGTTCTTTCATGCTCATTTTGGGGTCTGAATGTGTGGAAGGCATTTTAGTATTGCACAGCCAGGGTACTCCCTATGGCCTTGATACAAGTCTCAATGACTGCACAGACATAAGCATCTTCCAAGGTGAGGAGTGCTCCCAGGGAGTGCAGCTTACTGTTTAGGCTCCTATCATTAAGTAACATGACCGTGAGTATGTCTCTAGAGTATTTTTCTGTTAAGTTTTGCTGTTTTGACATAGCCTAAAAAAGGCTCTATGGGGGAGGCAAGTGTCTTTGCCAATATCTTAAAGCTTTGAAGAGACAGGTGACGGCCATCTTTGGCAAAGCATAGAGGTCTTTTGACCATGTCTTCCCAGGCTGATGGATACCCAATCTCCTTGGAGTGACACAAGAAGCTAAGCCAGTTAAGATCAATCATTTTTTGTCTGTACTGTGGCATCATCCTAGGTGAAGGTAGAATGCTGCTTAGGGCTAGGGGCATACCTGCCTGGCACACATAATCTGAGAGCTCTATCATGTCTCTATTCATATAGTCCAGAGAGGTACGTCTCAAGTCATTTACTCCAACATGTACTGTGACTTGAGTGCATGCATGACTTGGTAGATCCCAGTACCTGACAGGCAGCTGACCATGACTTTCTCCTTGTCCAGCCTAGTGAGAGGGCTTGTCTGTGTCTCACTATTAGTCGCCTATGACTAGAAAATTTGGTTTTGAAGTGTTTTGCCTTAGGTGCTTGATTGCTGAGACACCGTTATACATGTTATTATGTGTACTGGTGGATTCTGTTTGTGTACCAGTATTATAAGGGCTGCCAATGATTGGGAGGTCTCTGGTCTTTTGGTAACCTCTTGGTGAGTACCTCTGCATATGTGGGTTTATATGCCTTGACTTTTTCTTGTGTAAGAGACGTGTGTGAGCTGACAACTTTTGGATGTCTTGTTTATTGTTATGTGAGAGGACTGATTCAAGTTTCATGGTATAGTGACATCTCTCACATACCGTATGTGTTTGCTTTAGGAGCAGGTGGTTGTCAGTATACATGAAGCAATTGCTATGTTGCCTCAAGATGCCCATATCAATCAGGCAGGCTGGAGAAATGTTAAGAAACTGACTGTCCATAGCAGTAGGTAATTACTGGTTTATGAAAGGGCAAAAGATCAGCTATTGCTCTGGGATTAGCAATGGAACTTAACACTATATAGGATTAGCAAAGAAAGTGGGGTGACGCCTGACAGTGCTTAGCTGAGCTGCCTGCAGTACACAACCAAGTTGCCCAAAGAGCAGCAGGGAAGCCTGAGAGGGTTTCAGTAAGTGGTATTCAGGGAAAAAAGGTGATTCTAGGTGTTTGTGTCTATACAAGACACCACTAACTCTATTGTGCGGTGCGCAGCTATGCACAAACGTGGTGCGTAAATACAAATGTAAACAGTTCTAACACAATCTACCAATAGAAAAGCCCCCTCACTGAGCCTTTATTCCAGCAATCTCCAATTCAGATGGGTTCTGAGCTACACACTTCTGCCACAAGGGTGCAGGGGGCCCTGTTAATGTAAGATGGCTAGTTTTAGTGCTCAGGTGATACCAAACAGCCTAGATTAAGCAAGTTTGAATCTAGCCTGTGCTATTTAAGGCAGATGAAGCAAAATATACAAGTGCAAAATGAATCAGTCACAGCAAAAACAGTATAAAATGAAGCAACAGTTCAGTGAAATACAGTACACAAGTGCAAAAAACAGGCTTAAATTCCATTTATTTGTTGAAGATTTCAGTGGATGCCTTGGATTCTCTTAGATGCACTTCAGATCTCTGGCTAAGAACACCAAACTGAGCAGGTGTGGAAAACTGAACCTGATCTTTTTGAATCAGTACTGTACATTCCTAAATGAACTGTTTATTTTTCGTAATCTGCGACATGAGGCACTATTTTTAAGTGGCATGTTACCATGCCACAAAATATTGCTGCTAGAATGTCAAATCATAAATGTTTGAGGTGTTTTCACTGGTGCTTTTTTTCACAGAACTTGGAGAAAAGAGAAGAAATTGAGTTTTCTTTTGTTTCACCCCTTCTTCCTGTTCTCAGATTTTGCAGCCTTGGAGTTCAGAAATGAGCTACCTCTTGCATAAGTTATTTTGTGGTATTTGGCAATTTTCCAATGAGATGTAACAAAATATGTATTAGATGTTAGTTATAATTATATCCATATTGACTATGTGAGATATATTTAATTATAGTAAACGGTTTTGAGTACCATTTGTAAAAGCCTGCATAGCATGCATTCTTCAAATTGTACCGTGTTGTATGTTATTTACTGCAGCATTTTCAGCATTACTACTGTTTTGTTGTAATCTTGCAGTTTTAGTATTGCATTCCTAGTTATTTAGGTTCATAGGTTCATAGGTAGGTACTAGGCTATTGGCCCTAGGGCCTATATAGGCCTAGCCAAAAGGTGCCCTGGCTTTCGCCACCCAAGAAAATTATTTTCCTGTGCCACTGTTGAGCAGAGCCACAGAAGTGATCCCCAGGGTGAATTTCCTATCTCCCATCCAATCATCAAGATTTTTCTTGAAGAGTGTTAATGAGGAGCTTTGCTTGATATAGATAGGTAGTTTGTTCCAGAGCATGGGAAGTCTCTGGGACAGGAATCTATCCCTCTAGCATGTTCTGTTTATTGTGGTCACAAGGTTTAGGTCCCTAGAGCGTGTAGCTCGGAGGGATTGGGATTTCTTTAAGTGGTGCATGTTCAAAAGCTCTGGGTTTGACATAGCTTTGTGTGTTAGGCAGAAATCGCCTCTGAGTAGGTGATATGCGATGGAGTAAAGCTGCAGTTTTTTTAGATGGTCTGCGTAGGGCATCTGTTTGAGGCCGGTAATCCTCTTTGTGAGGTATTTCTGCAACCTTTCCAGTTGTTGTAGATGTCATGTGAGGTACATACCAAAAGTGGCGTTGTACTCCACAATGGGTCTAGTGAGTGATGAGTAGATGGGAACAATAACTTCTTTTTTCCTGGATGAGAAACCTTTTGTGATGAGGTGTGCCACGTAGAAGGATTTCCTGACTACTGTGGCAATGTGATTATCAAAGGAGAGACTACTATCCACCTGTGTCCCAAGGTCTCTTATCACACTTTCTGTGTTAAGTAGACTACCGCCTATGTGATAGTTCATGGGTACAGACTTTTTACCAAAAAGGATGACCATGCACTTTTTGGCATTGAGCTTAAGGCCATGGCTTTGACACCAGGCATCTGTCTCAGTGAGTCCTTTTTGTAGGATGTCCACATCTTTTGGAGTTTTGATTATGGCTCCTAGTTTGTAGTCATCTGCGAACTTAGTCAGTCAAAGACCTTCTGTGTTAGCCTGTACTTCAGAGAAGTAGATACCAAACAGGAGAGGACCCAGGACTGAACCCTGTGGTACTCCACTTGTCATTGGTCTGAAGTTGGATTTGGAGTCTGTTACTTTCACAGTGTGGGTTCTGTCAGTGAGCCAGTTGGCAACCCATCTTGTGACATAGGGATTTATACCTAGTTTAGTGAGTTTATCTATAATTCTAGAGTGGGGGATGGTGTTGAAAGCCTTGGCGAGATCCAGATAGGCTGTGTGAACCACCCTACCCTCATCTACGGCTTTGGTGACTGCTTCAAAGAAGTCCATCAGGTTTAGGAGACATGATCTGCCTTTTACAAACCCGAACTGGGTGGGGTCCTGAGTTTAGAGATTACCAATGTCATTGTTTATAAGTTCCATGATGATATGTTCCATAGCCTTGCAGACCAGGCTCATCAGGCTAATGGGGCAGTAGTTTCCAGGGTCTGTGGTGACTCCTCCTTTGTGGAGTGGGATAACTGTAGCTGTGCACCATTTAGTGGGCAGATATCATGAGATGAGGCTATGACTGGACATGGTACTTATGTGGGGTGCCAATTTGGTCTGTAGTTCATGTAGAACGCAGTCTGGGATGTTGTCAGGTCCCATGGATGCTGTGTTCTTGGCTTTGGAGAGTGTTTTTTTCCTGTGCAGCCGTGATTACAGGAACTTTGCATTCTTCTTGTATAGAGATGGGCCCTTTAGGGGATGAGAGGGGGGTAAAGTTAGCACTGAACCTATCTGCCAGGTTGTTGGCAATATCAGTTGGTTCTGTATATTTAGTGCTATTGTGCTGTAACTCAGAGCAGATCTGAGTGTTGCCATTGAGATTCTTGACATAGCTATAGAATGCTTTCTGGTTGTCTTTAGAGTCAGTGGTGATTTTGTTTTCGTAACTAGCTTTGGAGGATTTTATGAGGGATCTCAGCTTCTGACTGAGGCTGACCAGGGAGTTTCTCCAATCATGGGATTTTACTCTTTATTTGCAACAGTTTCTTTCTTCTGTTGTAGAGTTTGTTTATGGCAGGAGACCACCAGATTGGCTTCCTTATTTTGGAGGATAGCATCTTGGTTCTGTTAGGGATTGCATGATCCATGCACTCGTGTAAGAGCTTATAAAGTGCATTTGTGTAGGATTCAGCAGTCATACCTCTATTGTCCATCAGCATGGGTGTCATGAAGTTTGCCACTTCTGTCTTAAGAAGTGTGAAGTTGGCTTTGGAGAAATTTTTTATGGTGGTTTCCCTAATGGGGGTGGGCGAGGGATGTGGATGTCTAGGGTGATTAGCTTGTGGTCGGATCTGACCAATGAGGAATTGACCTCTGGTATGGAGCACCGGTTGCCCATGTTGGTAATAACCAGGTCTAGGATATTGCTGCCCCTGGTGGGGGTGTGGATAAGTTGATCCAAGGCACTGGAATTTATGAATTCCAGAGAACGTTGAGCACAAGAGTTGGTACATGAGTAGTTTTCCCAGTTAATGGTGGGGTAGTTTAAATCAAATCACCCATTATTAGGGTGTTAGGTTGTACCCTAATATTTTCCAGTGTATCAAGAAATGAGGAGTGGGAATCTTGGGGCATGGTGGGGGATCTGTAGCAAGCTACACTTTGGATTGGGGTCTTGCCCAGAGTTACTGTATCTAAAATACCTAAATGTTATGGCAACCCTACCCAGAGTTAGTTGCACTTGGATAATCTCTGATGCATTATGCTGAGCAACTAGCCTGGAGGCGTGGATATCCTTAATGAATATGGACACTCCTCTGCCTTTAGTGTTTCTGTCCAGGTTAGGTGGCCGAAAGGTGTGGTATGAATTATAGCCTGGTAATGCAGGGGTACTCTCTGGAGCCTTGAACCAGGTCTCTGTCACAGCACAGATGTCGATGTTCTCCATTTTAAGGAGTGCCTGGAGTGAGTGCATATTGAGATTTAGAATTCTAGCATTGAGTAGCAATACCCTCAGATTCTGCTTGCTTATACTCAACTAATTTAAGTAACACTTTTATTTTTGGGCTTCAGCTAAAATCAGATTTCTGCTCTTTTGGAGACCCAGCTAAAATATTTAAAATTTTTAAAATAAAAATGGAAACAGCATAATAGCAGCTACCACCATCTTTCAGCGGAGAACTTATTTGTGATCTACTCACGCCTTGGCTTCCTGGTTGACATTGTTATATTTTACCTATTTTGGCCTTCTCTTGGAACATAAATCTCCCAAGTTCCTTTTGCACCTGTTTAGTCATTGTGAACATAATAGGCCAGATTGCAGGAACCTTAGGCTCATATTAAATAAGTGAAATGGTGCATTGCAAGTTGACTTCAAACTGGAATAGCTCATCTACAGCTATTCTGAGATATTATATAATATCTAGCCAGTAGGTTGTTGTAACCTTCATGAGAATGTGACAGGATAGGTGTCATCTGAAACTCATCTGACTATCTTGGGGGGGCTCAGTACACTCAGATATGCTGTTTGTGCACATTTTATTATGCTGTTTTACTGAAATATCATATACATTTGTCTGTATTTCAGTGTTCTGTTGTCCCCTTAAGTATTTCCCAACAAAAACAACCTCAACAGTGTGTCTACTGCACCCAGCAAATAAAACCCATGAATGAAAAACACCTAACATCATTTCACAGGAGCTGCCTGCAGCCTGACTGTAAATGTAACTTTCAGTTGTGTCAGTCAGTTTCATTTAATAATGAACATAAGCAGGGACAAATGCCTCTCTCCCCGACTATCAAATTAAGGGATAATGAACTCGAAGTCATTTTCCTTTATATGTTCTTTCTTTCTTTTGAAAACTGCAAATTGTTTTTGTAAAAAAAAAAAAAAAACAATTGCAATATGAGATGGTTTGTAGTTAATGTATTAAGTAGAGCCCCATTTAAACTATTTATTTTGTCATTAGTAGCTATTGTTAAGCCCTGCCCTCACAAATTTAGTCATTAAGGGATTACTTGGACGTGGTTTGCAGAACAATGGGCCAGCAATTTAGTCTTAAGTGGACTTGAGAATGGGGAGCTAAAGAAATAAAACTAAATCTGGAATGGGCTCCTCCCCCTGTATGGCAAGAAGGGACTTTGGGATTATTGTTCGTGCAGACAAGAAAGCAAAACTCGCAGGAGTAGTATTTCATTTGAAAGTTTGGCATACAGCTGCAGAAGTTGGAGTTAGATTTAGGAACTAGTGAAAGCGAATGCTTTATCTGGGACGGCTTCAATCTAATTCAGAACGTTGGTTACTTCAACTGAGTTTCCACTGGTTGTATTTGCATATGCTGAATGGCATTTTTAAGCCATTAACCTGCTTTTGGCTCTGAAAATATGTACCTAGTGGAACTGAATTGATAGTTTTTAGTATTTCAGACAAACTTCGCGTCGCCTCGATCCTTTGCAGTTGTCTCCTGCTACTTGATTGTGTAGCTGAACTAACCGCGATGTGGGCTATGCTCTGTGTTTTTGTGGTAGTCATAACGGCGTGTTGGCGTGTACAAGGTGGCGAGTACTGTCATGGCTGGCTGGACCACCAAGGTACATGGCACACGGGTTTCCAGTGTCCAGCAGAGAGGTATGATAGTGAGGAAGCGATCTTGTGCTGTGGGAGCTGCGCTCTTAGGTACTGCTGTTCTGCACCTGAAGCCCGGCTTGCCCAGGGCCAGTGTACAAATGACCAGGACGGCGTGGAGCCCGACCATCCAGGGCAAGATGGTCAGCGACCACAAGCAGGTAAGCTACAGGGTCTCTTGAACTTAATCTCTGACATTGTGCACAGGTTAAATTTTGAAATGCTAATGGGATGTCTGGTGTGCTGCAGCCTGGTGACCATTGTTGTTAATGGGGTGTGTTAGTGGAAATCTTTTCAGTCTTTGAGTAAAGCCTTTATAAAAGTCAAATGTAACGGACGGTAGCGATTCAATTAAAAATTATAGCGCAATAAGTCAATAGGTATTTTCAGAACAATAAGCATGAAACTGTGTTGGCTGACATCGGTGATTGAATCTTACGGATGTGCCAGGAAAGCAAATATTTTCTAACGGACAGGGTAAAAAATACGAGACAAAATCGGGTTAGTTCTGCAGGATCCTGGTCAGTTGAGAGTTTGATGTCTTTCCTGGCGAGATATACAGGTCCAAAATTCGGGACACTTTTTAAATATTGGTCTTACAAACTTAGATAGTTGATAGGATAATAGATGTTACATTAGCGTGGATTTTCTGGAGGGGATGAAGTCTGAAACTTAATATCTGCTTTTATTTTCTGACTTCAGTAGTTAGTGTTGCCCCTAATTTGCCAGAAAACCACAACTTTATGAAAAAGTGGACCAAAAAACCTGGGCATTCTGCGAAAAGCCTCGCTGGCCTTGTTCAAGAGGAATCTTGACTAATGGATGGGAGATCGCAGATACACCACAGGGGTTACCTCAGTGTCACTGCTCGACAGAGGCACAGCAAAATAATGGGCATAGTTTCTCCAAACTAAAGGGGTGGGGCTAGGCTTATAAATGCCCTCGGGCAGATAGCCTAGTATGAGCCTATGAACCTATGAAAAGCTGTACAGTTGAGAGGTATGCGGGGTGTTGGTAACTTTCGCTGGAAAATGTAAGTACATCTGATTCCGCCACCTTCTAGTGTAGAGATTGTACTGGTCAGTGTCCACTGCACTGGACCCCACAAGGTTTGCGCACTTCGTTTTGACTGCAGAATGAGTATCGATGCGACATATGGGCCATGGGGAATGCTTGTCCTTGTATACACAGTTTTGCGATTATTTTTTCTGTGTGTCATGGAGCTCATCTCCCCGGGCCTCTACTGAAAATGGACCTATATCCAGTCAGACTAGCCCGGTAAACAAATGTAAAATAATTTCATGAGCTGTGAATAACAATGGATAACTTTTATAAAACGTATGCAGCATATGGCCGTTAAGTTCTCTGCATACTGGTCCACAGCCAGAGTAAGCAAGTCATTTTTGAAATAAAACTGCCTTCTGAGTTCCGGGGGACCTTCATAGACCGCAATAAAAACAAAGCGAGAACTAAAAAGCCAAGCAACATCTTTCATGCACAAGTGCCCCATACCTAATTAGCTTTCACTTTTTTTCTCTTTGGCATTGGCAACAGAAAAGCAGCCATATATATTTGCTTTCTTATTAAAATATACATTTTCTGTGAAACTTGCATCAGTTGTTTACTTGGCAGTGACCGTCCCTTTTCACTGTGTTTACAAAATGTTGGGGGTACAGAGTTTTAAATTACAGGAAATCTAATGAAGAGGAAAGGGTAATCCAAGTGTAGTACCGTATGCACTTTGTTCCTACATCCCAAGGTAGTTATGATTTTTAAGAAGGAATCAGTTGAAATAAGAGCTTTATGAGCCATTTGTTATTTGACAATGCAATTATTGTCTGAATAAAATGGATAGCATGCTTTTTGTCAGTTTTTTTTACTCTGAGGAATTGTTTATGGTTATTTTACAGTTTATTTTGTAAGTATGGGTAGGAAATGTGTTGTCTTGGATTAGAAGCATGTTTTGGGAGTCCGCAGACTATTCATGTGAGCTGCTTTTGTAGGTCGGGGTTTAATTCAAAAAGCCTCACATTTGCCTAGTATGCAACTATAGCAAGCCACTTAATTAGGCTGTATTCTTGGGTTGCCCCTGAAAATTAATGCTAGTCATACCTCTCGACCTCGAAGTACAAGAGATCTGGGCAAAGCCAAAAATAGTGTGTGTGTGGGGGGGCATAATCGGGGCAAATTTTAAATATTACTATAAACTTAGACAGCTGTTTAAATAATAACAGGGTTTGTATTGGCCTGCATGGTATTTTTCTGAAGGGTGTGAAGTCTGAAACTCGTGCATTATTTGGTGATTTCATTCCTCAGTGATTTGCCAGAAAACCACACTTACATTTTTTTTGAAGAAAATCCACTGTTGTATGGCAAGCTGAGACAAACCCTGTGCTGAACTATGAAATTTCTTACCTATATAACCCTAGTGAAATATTTTTGCAGACTTCATCTAACCTTTAATTTACCAAGAATTTATGGAAATGGTACATATTTACTGTAAATGATCTGCCAAAAACATTGAATTAGGCTTGCTCTGTAACCTGGATCTCCATTAATGCCTCAACAATTGAGCATGACGTTTGTAGATGTGCGTGTTAGCTTTGGTTATACCTCATTTTACATAGCATAAATACAGAATCCGAGTTTCTTGAAGCATTCATCTTCAGAAGTCTGAAGTTTTACTCCTGGTTGGGTACTTCTAACGCAGTGAGTTCTGAGGTACAGACTTGGGGTCAGCATTATTTGAAGGAATGTGTTTTTGTTTTTATTATTCCCCAACTTGTTTTTGTGTGTGGGGGTGTGTAAATGATGCATGCTTAGTATGCCATTGAGAATGTGTGGGCACTCGTACCATCAGCAGAGAAACTTTATTTCTTTTGCTTGTTTTGTTTTTCATTGTCTAATGTGCCACTGTGCAAAATCTCTCAAGTCATCCCGGCTTTTAGAAACTTGTCTGCAGTACCATACTGATCTATAATTGTTTAGTGTTTGAACTGACTGCTTATGGTTCTTTATGGATATTTTTTATGGTTGAGGATGTGATGTAGCATTTTTTGGTTGAAGATATGATGATTTAATTGTAGTTTACTAGATGAGGTTTATTGTTGTAGGTATTGAATAACTGCCAATGGGGGCAGTGTTATTACAGAGATGAGACCGTTGATTCATAGAAAATCCTTCCCTTGTAGACTCGCTTCTGACATCTATGGATAGAGGCCTTCTGACATCTGTGAATAGAGGCCTTGTAGACTCACTTCTGACATCTATGGATAGAGGCCTTCTGAGAAACGTTCCCTTCATAGATATTAAGTCTTTGATTTAACTGGCTATAGTCTCCTTTTCATTTCATTGCTTTCTAATAACTTACCTGCAGAGGTCGGGGCTTGGTTTTGCAGCTGTTTATCAAATGGGTCCTGTCAGGCTGGACTCAGTCTAAAGTTCACATGTAGTTAATGGGAATGTGATTCAGGAGACCATTGATGAACCAAGCCAAATTCCTCTATTGCCACAAGGCACTGTCTAGTTGAATGTCATGCTCTGTCACACTGTCTACTATTGGAAGTTGAGGTTGGCTTAATGGTTAAGATATTTGCCTTACAGATGCACTGTACATAGTTTGATTCTCACATGGGTTAATTGGCTAGGCTTAAAATGAACCTACAAGCTAGAGACCTGCTACAACAAAATCGCCAAATTCGCCACAGGGGCATCCTACCGTAGTCACAACTGTCTCACTTGCTGAACTGGGCTGGCTTGAACTCCCTCACCTCCTTCAGTGGTATCATCTCACTCGCCCAAACTAGTAAACCATCCACTAAATGCCCCATCCCTCCAGAAACTACTCCACCCTATCGCACCACCAGACTACTAAGATCCAGCAGCAAAAATCACTTGCAGATCACTAAAGCCAATAACTCTGCTGGTGAAGCACTATTCTCTTGCGCCATAGCCAAATTATGGAACTCACTCCCACCCACAATTACCTCCATACCATCATGCACCCACTTCAAAACTTTACTAAAAGCGCAACTAAAAACATGCTGGCTATGCCCTTGCAACTCCCACTCTATCATCCACCCCATCCAACCACTACCTTTCTTTCCACTCCACTAACTACCTTGATTATAGCAAGCTCAGATGTTGATAAGCCAGTACTTATTATACAGCACGAACTTCTTCTTCTAACATTTGTTAATGTCTGGTATGCACTTCACAGATAAAGATTCTAGTTGTCTACTGATGTACTATGTTCTTAATCTGTAAATATGTTGTAAGTAATTGCTATATACTGTCTGTTTATTTTAACTGTGGAGCTTTTCTCCCCGGGCCTCCGCTGAAAATGGACCTACGTCCAGTTGGACACTCCCGGTCAACAAATTTAAATAAATAATAAATAACATTAAATCCTAGAATACAGGAAGCAGTTCTTTAAAGTTTGCACCCACATGGCTCAAGGGGTGGCGTAAGCCACATAACTTTGGGATAGGCATATAAATGCCTTAGGGCAGATAGCCTAGTATAAACCTATGAACCTAAACCTATGAACTCCTTAACTTTGGAGGAAGCCCAGAGCATACCCAAGCACTCTGTCCTTCCCCCTGCTTCCTTTCACTTCAGACTTTTCCAACGTTTTGTCATCAGCCCCCCCATCTCATGTGCACCAGTGACCTCACTTGCTCAGTCTGACCAATCTTTCAATTGCATGAAATGTGAACCCATTGAAGACTTCTCTCCAAATTTCTTACCTGGCTTGGTGAAGTAGTTCTCAATTGAAATAGGCGTGCTCTTTAGAACCGGAAATGCATACTTTCCACAGATATATTTCTCATCAATTAATATCTTCAGGTTTTCAAACATTTATTGGCCTGTATCTATAGTTAACCTTCTATATGGCCACCAATATTAATGTAATTAAATAATCTTAAACAGACCCTGTTTGTCTGCAGAAAGATTTCCTGCTTCCTTGTCCCAGAAGGTTGCTTAGTTGAGAATTCTCTACCTTCCTCTTTCTCTCCCTCTTTGCCATCTCATCCAACAAAAACACCACACTCTGGATACTCTCCAATAAAATCTGTCAGTTAAAACATCCTTGTGTTTTGCTGTCATAAATGAACTGGCTTCTTGTAAAGGAGAGGCCTGATTTTCTTGTCACGCTCATTTTATAAAGCTCCTCAAGCTCCCCCCCCCCCCAAAAGCATGCTTTCAAACTGCTGCTCATACCAACTATTTATCCCACAGACCCCATGCAGATTTCCTATTTCTAAACTGAACTCAAACTTTTTGTCTTGGACCTCCAAATCCTGATAGTCCCTCCTCCACATTAGAAACCAGTTCCTCTTTCTGCAGATACTCTGTCAGCCTTTCATCACTATCTCATTCTCCTTTTTGTTTCTCTTCCCTTACTATGTTGTGTACTTATCAGGGCGCTTTACAAAAAGTGGAAATATCTTGGTCACATTTGATGTACTAATTATTGGTCATATTTGTTTTTTTTTTTCGCCAGCTTAAAACCTGTTAGTCTAGGTTTATAACATGCTGTATAGCACTGTATTTTCATGTATCTACTGTGTTATCTGTTTTGTTCTCGAATTGTGGTTGCAATGGCTCCATCACCCCAAATTGTCTTTTTTGGAATTTGTCATATAATTTCTCCAAGTCTAGGAATGCCTAGTGGACTGTTTCCTCATCTCTATCTTCTCAGTTATCAGTCTCGCTGCAAACATCAGGTCAGTTGTGCTGCATTATCATATGAATCTGAACTGCTTACTTCCCATGTTGCTTTCGACTAATCTGTATCCATTTATTAGTCACCCGGTCCAGATTTTCATGAAATGAGACAGGAGTTTGCTGTGACCTCATCTGAGCTTGCTGCTTTCCAAGTGCTATTCTTGATTCTAGGGTGGGTTCCTCCTCCTATCTCCTTGTAGGCTGTGCCTGGGGCAGTACTACTTCTGTGGGCTTTTCTTCATTCAAAAGCTACTGGAAGTACTCCTTCCATCTGCATTTTATGTCCTGTGGACTGATGAGCAAGTCATTGCTGTGGCATCCCTTATCAAGGGTGTCTGTCTCTCTTTTTATTTTTCTGTCTTTGGCTTGCAACCTGATATCATTTCTTTGTGCCACCTACTGATTCACTTTCCAGAAGCTGGTAGTGTGCCTCTGATGCCCGGTTCGTTGGTATTGCAACTCCTCTTGGCTTCTTTGTTACCCACCCTGGTATTCCTTCCTAGCCTTGTCTTATATTTCTCGCTTTTTTACATAGGTTTATAGTTGGGTACTAGGCTATAGGGCCTATATAAGCCTAGCCAAAAAGGTACCCTGGCTTTTGCCACCCAAGAAAATTATTTTCCTGTGCCACTGTTTAGCAGAGCTGCAGAAGTGATCCCTGGGGTGAATTTCCTATTTCCCATCCAATCGAGGCTTTTCTTGAGTGCTAATGAGGAGCTTTGTTTGATGTAGATAGGTAATTTGTTCCAGAGTATGGGAAGTCTCTGGGACAGGAATCTATCCCTCCAGCATGTTCTGTTTATTATGGTGACAGTTAGGTCCCTAGAGTGTGTAGCTCTGAGGGATTGGGGTTTCTTTAAGTGGAGCATGTCCAACAGATCTGGGTTTGACATGTCTTTGTATGTTAGACAGAGATCGCCTCTGAGTAGGCAATATGCGATGGAGTAAAGCTGGAGACTTTTGAGACTGTCTGCATAGGATATCTGTTTGAGGCCAGTAATCCTATTTGTGAGGTATTTCTGTGGTCTTTCCAGTTGTAGATGTCTTTAGGTACATACCAAAAGGGGCGTTGTACTCTAATAGGTCTAATGAGTGACTAGCAGAGGGGAACAATGACCTCTTTTTTTCCTGGATGAGAAACCTTTTGTGATGAGGTGTGCCACGTAGGATTTCCTGACTACTCTGGTGATGTGATTATCAAAGGAGAGACTACTGTCCACCTGTGTCCCAAGGTCTCATCACACTTTCGGTGTTTACTACCGCCTATGTGGTAGTTCTTGGGTACAGAGTTTTTTCCAAAGGGGATGACAGTGCACTTTTTGGCATTGAGGTTGAGTCCATGGCTTTGACACCAGGCATCTGTCTCAGTGAGGCCCTTTTGTAGGATGTTCACATCATTAGGAGTTTAGATTATGGCTCCTAGTTTGCAGTAATCTCCGAACTTCATTAGCCAAAGACAGTCTGTGTTAGCCTGTACTTCAGAGAAGTAGATGCCAAACAGGAGAGGACTCTGGACTGAACCCTGTGATACTCCACTTGTCACTGGTCTGAAGTCGGATTTGGAATCTACTTCTTTCACAGTGTGGGCTCTTGTCAGTGAGCCAGTTGGCAACCCATCTTGTGACATAGGCATTTATGCCTAGTTTAGTGAGTTTATCTATAATTCCAGAGTGGGGGATGGTGTCGAAAGCCTTGGCAAGGTCTAGGTAGGCTGTGTGAACCACCTTACCCTCGTCTACAGTTTTGTTGACTGCTTCAGAGAAGTCCATCAAGTTTAGGAGACATAATCTGCCTTTTACAAACCCGAACTGGGTGGGGTCCAGAGTTTAGAGATTACCAATGTCTTTGTTTATATAAGTTCCATGATGATGCATTCCATGGCCTTGCAGACCAGGCTCATCAGGCTAATGGGGCGGTAGTTCCTGGGGTCCATGGTGGAGTGGGATAACTGTTGCTATGAGCCATTCAGTGGGCACAAAGCCTGCGGTAAGGCTATGATTGAACATAGTACTTAGGTGGGGGGTGTCAGTTCACTCTAGTTCATGTAGGATGCAGCCTGAGATGTTGTCATGTCCCGTGGATGTTGTGTTCTTGGCTTTGGAGAGTGTTTTTTACCTGTGCAGCAGTGATTTTGGGAACTTTGCATTCTTCTGGTGTAGAGATGGGCCCTTTAGGGGGTGAGAGGGGGGTAAAGTTAGTGTGAGAGGGGGGGTAAAGTTAGCACTGAACCTATCTGCTATGATGTTGGCAATATCAGTTGGTTCTGTATATTTAGTGCCTTTGTCCTGTAACTCGGAGCAGATCTGAGTGTTGCCATTTAGATTCTTGACATAGCTATAGAATGCTTTGTGGTTGTGTTTGGAATCGGTGGCAATTTTGTTTTCTTAACTAGCTCTGGAGGATTTTATGAGGGATCTCGGCTTCTTACTGAGGATGACCAGGGGTTTTTTTTTTTTTTTTTTTTTTTTTTTTTGCAACAGTTTTTTTCTTCTGTTGTAGAGTTTTTTTATGGCAGAGGACCACCACATTGGCTTCATTTTTTTGGAGGATAGCATCTTAGTTCTGTTAGGGATAGTATGGTTCATGCACTCGTAAGTGCTTATAAAGTGCAATTGTGTAGGATTCAGCAGTCGTACCTCTACTTGTACCTCTTTATTTTGATGACTTCCTGGATTTCTGCATTCCACCACCAGATTTCCTCATGTACCTTATTTCCATACCTGGCTTGGCTGCATATCTGTTCTGTAGCCCTCACACATGCTGTTTTGAGGCGCTGCCATTCTTCACCACCTATTTCCTCCTTTTGAGGTGTTATAGTTCTGAGTAATTTATTGAACTGTTGTATTTTCTCTTCAGTCAACTTCCAGTTCTTTAGCCTGGTCCCTAACCTTAGAGCCTTCTCTGACCATTGTTTGCAGCTGATTGTGGCAATCAGCGGTTTATGCTGTGAACAGATTCTTTCAATGAGGATGAATTTGCAGTGACTGATTCTACCCCTGTGCCCTTCCTTTACTTAAAGTCCACCTGAGTTGCATGTTGGCCACTCTTGTATGTGATCTTGTAACAGTCTTTCTGAACCATGTGTTGGCTACAGCCCAGCTAGCTGGAATTTTGTAAGAATTGTGCCATTTGCATATCAAACTGATTTGTACAAATGGTTGTGTTGAAAATGTATTTGAAAAAAAAGTTGCTTGTGTTTAAAAATGTATGAATAGTGTTCCATGCTGGACAGAAAAGAAATGCACATGTATTATTGTAACTGTTTAAAAGTGTGTTTTTAAGAGGATACTGGAAGAGAAGACGTTAAGATCAGTGCCAGCTAAATTTGGAAATAGCTGAAATTAAATTAAGCCATAAAGATTGCAGCCAGAGAAGAAATGTTAGTATTTGTTCTGTAACTGTGTGAATCATTCCAGCTGTGTTGTTTTTTTAATTTCCTGTGATTTAAACTCTGGTGTTTATTGCAAATAGGTATTTAGTATTTTCACGTTCTTTATTTATTAATAAAATATATTTAAACTTGTCATTGTGGCTGGTCCTTTTAGAAAATATTTTAAGCTTTGAGAGCATTTGCATATATTTGATAACTGTCCAATCCTGAAAGTGTGGCTGTTTGGTCAACATTACCATTTGTATTAATATTAAAAGGGTATCCAATTATATGGAGTGAAATTATTATAGTAACTGATGGCAGTGAATCTACCCTATAGTCCAGGCAAAGTTGATAGTAATCTGGGCAAAGTTGGTAGTGTGGGTAATCTGTGCCAGCCTTTGCCAGCTGTATGTGCATGAAAATTTAAACCTAAGGAGTGTGTGTTGGCTACTTGGAGCAAGGACATGAAGCACTGGTTTCAGAGACAGTGGTGGAGGACTTGGCTTGGACACTTTGCAGCTGTGCCAGTGGGGAGCCTTTACTGGGGATCCGGAGACGGACCGAGAGAAACCCAGACCCCGGGCTGAGTGTTCGCTTGATTCAGACATCTGCATCTGGAAATGCTGAGTGTATCTATTTTGTATTCAGGCGAATGTCCCTCTCCAGTGTCAGTGGTGAGGATTTAGGCTTCTTGATTACTGGCCTAGAGTGGGGATGTCAGTTTCTATAAATCCATTTGCCAGACAGAAGTCTGGAATGGCCTCTCCTCCTTTATTCCTGTTGCCTCACCCATGAGGACCCAGGCAGTCATCCTATCCTGTTCTGTTTGCCCCAATATGTGCATTGAAATCACCCAAATCACCCATTGTCAACACAAACTCCTGTTTTTATCTAGTAGGTCCTGCAACCACTGTATGAATGCACTCCCCCACCCCCACTGTCACAACCATGCTGTGGGGCATAGGCTGAGGCAGAGTACTGTTCTTGCATTACACTGGAGTCTGCCATGAGAGTCGCTAATTCTGATGATATCCTTCACTGTCTTCTGAAGCCGGTCCCTCACCACAGTTATCATACCCATATCTGACCTGTCCTCTTCCTGAGTGTCTTTGCTGAAATGTCCAACCTCCTCCATACCATCATGTCCTTCATTTCCATGCTCTGCCCTGTAAGTGAGCCTACATGGAATGCAGCAATTTTACTTTGTCATGCAGGGTGATTTGTTTTTAACATCCAGATTTTGCTCAGCAGAGTTATAAGTGAGACTAGGCAACAATTGACCCAGGACTGTGGGGCTTTATGGTGGGGACACACTGGCCAATAGGGGCACATATGCCCCTCCTGCCATTAGCATGGATCCCTGTTGTAGGTTGGATCCTAAACCTACTTACCACTGATGAATACACATGCCCATTTTTGGTGACTATGGTAAACATGACTGAATCACCTAGAGCCATGTTTTACACTGTTGAATGGCTAGCCATGCCATGGCATGCAGTCTGCAATCCATGTTCTCCTATCTTGAGGATACTGTGCACCACAATAGATGCCCAGTGCAGTTGGTCTAGTCAACTCTTCCTTTGTCCTTTGGGAACTGTATAGAGTCTGTGCTACTGCCCATAACTCCATTCATTAGTGAGTATGACATGGAAACACTCAGATAAGCAGTCTGGTAAATTGACAGCTCTCCTAGACAAAAGTAAATTGTCATGTCAGATGCTGTCCCTATTACTAGGTGCTTGAAAGTCCTTTCCAAATTTAGGCTTTGTGGTTTTAAAAAAAGCTGATTTCCTTCCATTTAAACCAACTCCTAAAACTGGCACACGCACAGGAAAAAAAATGTAAATAGACTGACTTTTGCTTGAAATGTTTTGTGTATATATATTTTAAATCTACATTATTTCCTTATGACACATTGTAAGCTGGGGGGGGGGTATCTACTTGGCCAGTGGCTCAGCAGAGGCCTGGGGAGAAAAGCTCCATTACAAAAACATGATGCAAGAAATTGATAATAATCAAGAATATATTACTTTGTTAAATATAGGTGGTGGTAAAAAAAAATAAATTCTTAAATGAAATATTTGAGACGTGTTTGGATATATATTTTATTTTATGAGGTTTATTAAATGAGGTGTTTATACCAGTTTTTCATTATTTTTTATTTATGTTGAGTTTTTAACTATGAAGTTTAATGGATGTATTTAGAAGTTTGTATAATAAGGACATATGCTGATTCTAGCTCTTGATTGAATAATTGCTTATTTAGTGATTGTAGTTTAATTGTTGAACATATTTATATGGTACCACAGCTATACACTTTTTTTTTTGTGGTGTGATACAACCATGAAAGCGCTAGCCTTGTTTTATCTGAGTTCTACGGAAGATTAAAGCTGATTTTACTTCAAACTGGGTGGACTGAGACTTCTTTGCCTATGGTTGAGTTTGTCTTTTTGCTGTGCAGTATTTATAGGTGGTAAATAGTTTATACATAAACAAAAACAGAGTAAAGTGGGGGAAAAAGCTATGCAGGTGGTTGTCTGCTGAGAGGGAATAAAAAAAAAAACAGGATTCCTTGTGATGCACTGAATTCATGTAAAAAGAAAAAAATATATATTGGGTTACAATTTTCACTAGCTAATCATGATCCAGAAGGAGATGTTAACACGGCCATCAAACAAATGTCTACTTGCATGCGTTATAAAGTAGCCAAAACAAATTAGAAATTTTATAGGGGCAGATGAGCTCTCTAAATCCAGGCTTATTAGTTAATTTAAATTACAGCCTCTGTTTGTTTGTTTTTTTGCCACTTTGCACTAGGTAGATCTGAATCGCCTCTTCCCAAGTGGTAATGTAAGATCTCCAGTGGCTGTTTGTGACCATCCTGGAGTAAACTGGGAGCAGTTAGAAGTGCAACAGCAGCAGCTAGCTGCTTTGGGTGAAAGTTTGCTGTTCAATCGCCCTCTTTCCCATTTTTCACACACCGTGGTTCAAATCACCCACCCCCACTCAAACAACATAGCAGTGCAAATAAGATCCCCTGCCTGGAATTGCTACTTGCTGTTGCTAGTAAATGGATTAGTTGCCTTATTAACTCCATTAATACAAGTCCTTCATCTCCACCACTTAGCACTCTTCCCTCATCAGGCCAATAATTAAGTACAACTACCCTTGAACCCTTTCCAAGCACCTGCAGCAGTTAGAGAAACCACAAAGATTCCTCAAGGAAAATTCAAGGTCTTCAGCATCTGTCCTATGTGGATAATCTGAAATCACAGCAACTTTGTTTCATACAGACTAATCATAGGTGATCTCTGCCTTGCAGACAAGGCAATCTTTGACCCTGCTTTGTTGGAAATGATGCAGATCCACAAATCAAATGGTACACTGGTTACTCATTCTAAAGACATAAACCTGATATGTGACATTAATAGAACCTGCTGGGGGGACAGATTGGCTCCCAGAGGTTAGCACACCCTTGGAACAGACTCCCACATCATTGGCTCTTTTCAAATGCAATCTGGGTGATTGGATGGGTAACTGTAAATTCATTTGTGTTCCTCTTGAACACTGGCATTAGGTGCTGATCGTGGAATTAAGGGTAGAACTTGTCTAGGCTTGTAAGGGCCTTAGGGCCACGAACCTTGTAACCTCCTATGGTCACTCGACTCTGCCACTATCCAGCATTCAACATCTCAACCAAAGTACTCCACAAAATGCTCCTTTCTTCCAGATTATTAAATTGCATAGGTGTATATAGTTCTACTATTATGTATGTAACTTGAATTTTGACAACCAGATAAATGCACCTTGGTCACGTATACCTTTTTACCCATGCAACCTGTGGAAAAAAACTAATACTATAATGCAATTATTTCTGCCCAAGAGAAAATAAAGGCTAAACAGCTCAGTTAATGAGCTGAAGTGCTGATTATGAATGAGGTTTGTACAAGTTCTCGCACCTTTCATGTGTACATGTTGTAATTTTCTGAACTGAAATTTGTGACTTTTTTGCATAATTGTAATATGATGACGAATGCACTAAATGTTCTCATTTTTGCCTTCCAGCTCCCGTCTATCTTCCATTTCTCCTTGTTGGTAGTGTCTTTGTTTCTTTCATCATCATTGGTGCTTTCATTGGTGTTTGCTGCTGTAGGTGTCTGAAGCCCAAAGAGGAGACGCAAACCAATCGACCTCCACCAGTCCAGAATCGACTGCTGGATTCTGACCCCATGGGAGAGAATGGAACTCCATCTCGCAACTCCAGTGCCAGCTCAGAGTCTACCACAAGAACCTCAATGGGTGTACGTCCACAACCTACCACTGCTTGCCAAGTTGGAGCCGAAGGCCTTCCACTTTACATGGGAATAGCAACAGCTCCTGCCTACCCTATCCTGGGATGCCCTCAAAATGCTCAGTTTTTTCACCCGGTGCAAGCACCAACAGCTGCTTATTTACAGCCTCCATATGTGGGATATCGGATACCACCTGAGCACACCATGGTGATGGCTCCCACTTTCCTTGATGGAAAAAGTGGATATGGACACCCACCTAACAACTACATGCAAGGGGTGGGGAGCAGTGAGCAGACAAGTTACACAGGAGCTACCTTTTAACTGTTGGACGCAATTATTTTAACTGTTGGACGCAATTATGTTTGCCTAATGAAGTTGTGACTGCTTCAGACGAAGATGATAGGATTGGCAAGCACGTCACTGAATGTGTTGGACACCTGAATGTGTGAGCTGCCTGCTTTGGATTCTACCATGCTGCAAGTCTTCTGGTGCGCCATTGTATTTATAAAGGACACATGACAGACCACCTATATTTTGTTTTGAATTTATTTATTTTATTATGTATCACTTACAAGCTGGATCTTTCAAACAGCATTTTTTTTCTTTCTTTCTGAACAAAACATGTGGAAGGTTGCCATAGAGTAGGGTAATACCATAATGTGTGGCTGAGAGGAATCTGAGAGAGGGGGGAATACTTGAAATTGGTTAGCTGGGCAGTCAGAATAATTTATTAAATAGTGTTTAAATCAGTCACTTCTGCATTTCCAAAAAGCCCTTTATAATTTTTGATTCGTGACTGCTGCAGTTCCTTAGTAACAAGTTTCAAAAATGTTTAGTACACTTGCTACAATTTATTTTCTACAAATTAAAACATGACTTTTATAATGCTTCTGAAAGCTGGTTTATGTCCGTAAACTTTAAAGCAGCACTGCTTTGCTTCCAAGAATGTGCAATGTCATCAACCTTTCATCTGTATTATGAAACAGATTGTCTGCATTTGACAGGCTCACTAATTTTAACGAGGGGAAGTTTTTACATCTTGACAGTTCTTCTGTTTAAGAACAGAGGCAGCAAGTAAAAGGGTGCAGAAAGATCACACCAGTCTCTCTCAAAAAAACATGGTGCTAAAACAGACCTTCCACCTTGCATCTTTCAAGACTACATAAACTTGGAGGAAAGGCAGAAGTCCAGAATGTGTAGTCTGTTTTTGTTTCATGTTTTTTTTTTTCAGTATTATCCATTCATAAACTGTTTCTACAGCTCTTAGTTGTAAGTGCTTAAATAAAATCTGGGCTGAGTCAATTTGAGAGAATGGTGTGCTCTTTTAATCTAATCTTTTATTGGTCACCATTTGTATTTATTAAATCAACAATATGCATTGTTTTTTAAGAAGCCGCTCAAGGAAAACAAGAGCAAGTCTTAAGTTTTAAATAACTGCTGTTGTATCTGTATGATGTATTGATTGCTAAAACTTTCTGAACTCCTGTTATCTGTCACATTGCATATGACAAAGTAATCCACAAGCACCTTCTCTGTGACTTGCTCATTCTGCTAGAGCACTCAGTATATCTTGTGAAATTCTGTACACATACAAATTGGTGGCGTGAAAAGATTTGACTGTTTTTGTTCTGCCTGCTACTGAACCTTTATCAGAACTGCATGAAGCCTACATTTCTACTGTGGGTCAATTGCAGTATTTTATTGCTTCTGTTAGTGGAGCGTTTTCAAGTAGATTATAAAACAGTTCATTCTGAAATAGACATTGTTTTATAATGTATATTTCTTTATTCATAAATCTTTTATGTAGTTTATAAATAAAAACTGCCCAAGAAAAATGTCTTTATTTGGATATGTTTATTGACCTGACTTTCCTCTAACAATTAAAAGGTTTCTGTATACTGTCCCCTAAAAATGATTTGAAAGAAACTGCATTTATCTTGTGCTATTGTAAGGTTATACGGTCAGTACTGTTGCATCTATTTTTTTTGTTTGTTTGCTTAGCATTTTCTTGTGTAGACAGAGGCTCATTCCAATTTCTTGATGGTCTGTTTTAGATTAGCTTTTCTAAGCACAGTGCAATATGAAACTATCTCTCTCCTTTCCGTATTCCAAAGCACAGGTCAGAACTCTAAAGGACTACGTAACAATGGCTAGACATCCTGTGACATATCTTCTGCAGCTCTGCGATTGTACTAGAATGTCTTTGGGATCCTGCTGGAAAAGAGAGGGTGACCATCTCCAGAGACTCCTTTCTGGTGGGACAGAAAATTTATGAATGAAACTTGACGTTGGGTGAAATAACACGTACCAAGTTCTGAGGGGCTAAGGTGTTTACTTGAATGTGCTTCAGAATTTGAGGCCTACACCTGATCTCACAATCATGGGTTGCTGACAAGACTGTTTGCTCTTCTGTCAGATGGATTTGTAGTAATTCAATGCGTAGGCTGAAAACACTTTTTTTTTATTCTTGGAATTAAACTTTTTAATTTGGATTTTAGCAGAAGCCTGTGGTTTTCATTTTTGGAGCTTATCTTTTTGCATCTTCCAGAGGCTTGTGAAATGAGATCATTACAAATCAAAGAAGCCCAGCTGAATCAAGAGTTGGGGATATGCATATCCTGATTAACTAAATGAGGGCCCCATAAAACCGTGAATGGTTACCTCCAGAAATGTTCGAGGGATTCTAAACAAATAAAGAAAATGGGGAAACAAAAACCGTATTCATAGGAAGCTACTAGGCTGTTGGCCCTGAGGCCCTGATAAGCCTAGCTATGAGTTTAGCCCATGTTTAGACAAGTCAGCACCCAAAGCCCCCTATCCAGCAGGGACATGGGTGGAATCCCAGGTGTATTTTCTGTTTCCCATCTAGTTATCCAGGTTGTGCATGAAAAGGGGCAATGAGGTACTCTGTTGACGTGGAGAGGGAGTCTATTCCACAGATGGGGAGTCTCTGGGAGACTCATCTGTCCCACCAAGAAGTCCTATAGATGTCGCAGACCAGGGTTTCCACTGGGCTTAGAGTCTCTGAATACTATATCAGGATTAACAAATTCAGCTGGGATTGAGCAAGATTAACTAAGTACAGTCTCCCTTCTCAGCTACAGAACCAACATAGAACTGGTTTAACTGTCAATTCAGACTACTGACTTATGATTTTTTTATCTTTTGTCCATTTATGTATACACCTTTGAGCCCTTTATCACTTCTGCTGTTGGTTCAAAATAACTTCAGAAACTGTGCAGTATTACTTATGCATTAACCTGGTCTACTTTGTGGGCCCACTTCAGGGGCCCAGAGAGTTTGCAGGGTTAACTTGTAACCTACACTAAGAGTCCACTACATGTTGCCTGTATTTTTTAATGAGCACTGCAGCATTTACTACATTTTGGAAATTTAAGATGGAGTCGGAAATGTACTGTTGTAGCAGCTATTTGATGATGTTGCTTTTATGCGACTAATATTATTGGGGGTGGGGTCATAGCTCTATATTACCTACTAAGTTTACCAGTTGAAGTCAGTCACTGAAATTATTTAAGTAAACTTGCTGAACTGCTGTAACCCAAAAAGATAATCAAGTTTTGTGGGCTTTCAATATGTAGTATTGATTCAAAATTGTATATTTATGCCCATAAGCTTGAAGGGCTGTGGTTAGTTTATTTAGTGTTTTCAGGTTAAAACAGACTAATGTGAATGTGGATTCTGTATGCACAGTTTCAGATTTGACAATCGGCTATATGAAGTTTTAATGGTTTTAATTTTCACTGAAGCGTTAAAAGGCATTAAATCTATTAGTACAGCAAAACCTGCAGTCTAAGGGTGGGGGGACTTGCAGTTGGAAGGTCAGCTTTAATAGAGGAGGCCTTGGACCCATTTCCAAAAGACTTTTGGTGTAAGTGACCACCTACCCTGAGAGCATGTTTTATAATCTGGTCCCCTGTGCAAGTCTGTTTATAGACAGGCCTCATAAAGTAAGTTACTTGCAGTGAGAGCAGGACCTTCAGAATAAGGACAGACTTGCATTCAGAGCAACTCTTTTGGAATCTGACCCATATGTTTTTGCATGTCATTCCCTACTGGTATAGGTTGTTTTCCTTACTGCAGTTACTAGCAACTAATCCATATAGTGTTTTTGTCTCCCCTGGTCAGTTATAGGCACGCACTTATTGAACCAGGCATGGTATAAAGTTGTTGCTGACTTTAATTTGCCCCTGGCTCTTTGAGATGACCTGGTACTTGTTGAGAAGGCAGTAACAGGCCTGCTGTGTGGTGCCATGGTTATTAAATAACTGTCCCCCTCCCCCAAGACTTGGAACATATGGCCAGGTATAAGGGGTAGTGATTAGCAAGTTGTTTGAACTTTCATTTTATACATTTCAAAACTAATCTAAGTTAGAAATTAAATTTTGGTTCATATGTGCATTGTGGTAAATGTGCCCCCCTAGGTTTTAGGATAACAAGTGTCCTGTTAGTAGCAGTTCCCTCCCTTTGTGCAAAATCCTCAGAAGCCGGACCAGAATTTGCTTTGCTTAGCTTATGCATGGTCTCAGCTGGGGCTGACCACAGGGTGTATACTGGTTAATTGAAAAATTTGGTGTTTGCATTATCTTCTGCATCTTGAGTAGTGAGAGTGGGGCCCGGGTTAAAGGACAGAAATAAGATAATTAAGGTACCTTAGCAGGCTTCTGTAAATACAGTTACTTGAAGCAGATGAATCTGTGGGAGGCTGCTAAATGCATTTGGGAGGAAAGGTGATTAGGCAATTCATCCCACAGATTAAATAAAAGCAGAATGGGCCAGCTTCTAAGACAACAAAACCAATTACTTTATCTCACACCATACAGTATATTCCAAAACTAAATCATTAGCCTTTGAGCATTCTTTTTGTGTCATGACTGATGGTGCAAGATAGAATGTCATGACTGATGGTGCAAGATATAATACACTAGTGACAGAACCAGAATGAGATTCTGCCAGTTTTTGTGTGCTTGTATCATATGATGCATACAAAGTATAACTTTAATGATGCAAGATATGGTGTGATTCTTAAGTCTGAATCCAACTGGATACCTTTTTGATAATGTGAATAGTAGTTTAAGGAAGTGTTCCTCAAGCTATACCCTTGAATTATTTCATTCTGGTACTTGTGCTGATTTTGGATGGCAGCTTACTTCAAAAGTGTTTCATTTTACTTTTAGGATAAATGACTTGCTTTGTAAAGTAAGTAGCTACATTATTTATTTTTTTTTTCCATTTTGCGTCTTTCCTGGATTTGTACCCAGTTTTAACACCATTTTGCCTCTAATGCTGTAGTCTGAAGAGCAATTGCATTTCATCCAAGAGAGTCTGGAATATTTGTCTGGATATGTTTGTTGTGCTTGTTTTAAGTTGTGGTCAATTAAAAGATGTCATGTGATTCACTGTGTGTGTGCATGTATGCAAGTTGAAATTACAGCAATCCATTCACATTTGAAGTATGGATCTCCATTTCAGTATATCACCTTTGCCATCATGCTAGACCGTGACTAGGATACTCTTTTTGTAAAGGGATGTATATTTCAAACGGTGCCATGCTTTGTATATTTCATTTGAAGAAGAGACTATTAAAGCACAGAAGGTTCTAATGTTTTTTTAAAGGAATGAATGTATTTGAGAAGTACTGTCTTGTAACATGAATGAAGTTCTACTAACAGGACACTTGCCATTCAGAGAGAAATAGTAATTTTACCTTACAAACATTGTTATTCAATCAAAGCAACAAAATGGCTGAATATGTGAAAAAATCCGAGTTGGGTGATCTCAGTCTTGTATTCTATTAACATTTTCTGCAAGGACAGCACTTTAGAGCTCACACAGGCTTGCAGTGCTTCAGTGCAACAACATATTTAAATGTAGAATGCCATAGTTCCAACACTTTCATTAATGACGTCTTGCCTTTTATGGTAGTGTGATATATAGGAGGCTACTAGGTTAATGGTCCTGGGGCCCTTACAAGCCTGAGTTTTTCCGCAAAAAAATAAACCTCAGTCAGCACCTGTCACTGAGAGACACAGGTGGAACCTCTGGGATAAATTTGTGGTTTCTGTTGGATTACATCACTCCAAGTGGAACTTGAACCCACAGCCCCTGGCTAGGAGACCAATACCTTGTCCATTAGGCCACTTTGTATGGACATGTGATCTAGGTAAATGCAATACATGGTTACACGGTAGGCCTTGCTCCAGTTTAAAATGTGTCTGGAGCCAATAATAAACTCTGTTAAATTAATGCATTTCTGGTAGACAATGACAAGCTTAGATTGTGTGACCTGAATTTTTAATATGAATTGGGATGCTTTGCTGACATTGGCCCATCGTTGGACCACTGGACATGTGCACCTGTAACATTCTTGCAGTTAACATTGCATATTTTGGGCAAAGAGTAAAATGAAAATTTTTACATTTGTGCTATAAACTACAACTATTTACATGGTCACAAGGACTGAAAAAGTTTGACGATATTGAAGTATATGGAAAGACAGTAAGCCATTTTTTCAAGTTATTCTAATTCCTGTTTCACCATTTGAGCTTGTGTTACATATTGGTCACATTAATCCTAAATTAAAATTTAAGCTTTTCAGCAACCGTGGCAAACAATGTGTGTAAGAATAGATGAACATGCCTCCATTCACATGGATGAAGCGGTGACTACAGTTTTTTTTTTTTTTTTTTGTATGGCTGAGTTTACATGTTTTCTCTCCAACTTGTTTCCCTTATATTCGGGGTTCATACTAAGTATAGCATTTAATAAGCAATTGGGGGGTTTGGATACTGAAGCCCACATTTTTCAGTGGCCTTGCCCATCAGTGATAGGTTTAAGTGCAAGTCCTGTCTCTTAATGCAGTAGGACACTGTGGTCTCATAATCCATTGTGTGACAATATTTTTCTTGGGGAAAAAAAAATTGGATCTCACCCATGGGGGTTAAATTTTCACCCCATATCACCTAGAATTAGGTTAATAGATTTGCCTGTATTAGGTTCATAGATTAGTACTAAGTTATGAACCTAATACAGGCAAATCTATGAACCCTAATATAGGTGATATGGGGTGAAAATTTTAATCTCCATGGGTGAGATCTTATGCATATGCATTTTAACAATGTCTTAATCTTGTGTTTTGGATGATGGTAGCAAGTACTGACATTTAAACTTTTGTTCTGTCACAAAATCTGCAGATACAATTTGTGAAATAAAAATGTGTGGGCTGGGGGGAAGGGAGAGACGTCTGAGTTTCTATAAATAGCGGAAACACACTTATTTAAAACCTCCCTTATTAAGTAGGTATGCAAAGGCATATGTAGCACCAATTTCTAGATAAGAACTAAGCTAGTTGCCATTTTAAGCCTAGTAAATTTCTGAGGTGAAGGTCAAACCTTATATTTTGTCTGTGAGGTAAATGCCTTAACCATTACATCAAACCCCAGACCGAATCAAACCTTGTATCTGTGAGGTAAATGCTTTAACTATTGCATCAAACCCCAGATAGAATCAAACCTTGTATCTGTGAGGTAAATTCCTTAACCGTTACATCAGACCCCAGACAGAATCAAACCTTGTATCTGTGAGGTAAAGATCTGTCATTATGCCAGTGCCTCTCCTTTGTATTAGTTAACTTTGACAGGGTGGGTGTAGTATTGCCCAATCTTAATTACATAGTACAATGTTAATTAGAATAAAGATATGTGGTATTGTAGGACCTGAATACTCTGTGAAAGTAGCTAAAAAGAAGCAGAATGGTGAGCCTTACAAATGAATAAGGCATTCCATGGACTTAACTGCACTAGTTTGAAATGTAAATCAGCATTGTATAACAAGAAATTGCAGGAGTTATTGTCAGACAATAGTACCTATATTCCTATAAATCCTATTATAATAGCTAGGATAATTGAAGGTGTACATAAAGAGTTGAAGTGTCTCCATTTTGAAATGATGATAGAAGATGATTTGTTAAACTTCTTGATGGTGGCCAAGCCAACTACACCTGTATTTAAAGCTCTACCCAAGATTCATAAATCACTCAGTGACCCACCCCTCAGGCCTATTGTTTCGGGACGAGGGTGGGTCACTGAAAATGTGTCTATTTGGTTAGAATGTAATTTGAAACCCTTTGTGGAAAGGGTGCCTACAATATTGAAAGACTCGAAAGGTTTTTTACAGGTAGTGAGAGATTTTCAACTTAAACAAACCTACAACAATAGCATCATGGTCACATTAGATGTGCAAAATCTCTTCACGGTCATTAGCAATAACTATGGCACACAAGCGATAGAGTATATTTTAAAGGAAATGGGAGAAACTGACAACAAAATTAAGTTGATCCACAGACTGTTGGATGTAGTTTTAGAAAACAACGTTTTTATAGGGGGTCCACAAGCATATAGGCAGGCACAGGGGGTAGCGATGGGCACCCCCTGTGCCAACACATATGCAAATCTGGTTCTCTTTTTCTGGGAGAAGAACAACATCTTTAATAATGAAAGATGGATGAAACACATAGGAGCCTATGTGCGCTTTGTAGATGATATCTTTATTTTTTGGCAGGACACCTTAGATGAACTTTTTAGTTTTTTGGATTATCTCCATTCTACTACATCCTTTTTTAAATTTACTTTAAATCATTCTAGGGAGCAAATAGATTACTTGGATGTTAGTATAAAATGTACTTTGGAAGGGTTTACTTCGACATTACATAAAAAAGACTGTTGGAAGAACCATTTATTATCATATGATAGTATGCACCCCCGCTATATGTTCCCCAATATAGTTAAAAGTCAAGTATGCAGAACCTCTAGGCTATGTCTAGAAGATGAGGATTTCAATAAAGAAATAGGAGAATTGAGAGCATGTTTTGGCCAGAGAGGCTATAATGAGAGTATGGTTAATGCAGTAGTACACTCTAGTTCGAATAAACGAAGCAGTGGGTATAAACCTTGGTTGAGACAAAGTCAAACAGAAGGTGCAAAACATCAGAAGAATAAAAGGTCAGATAGAGTTAGGCTCTATTTCACCTATAGTAGTGACATCAAAGATATACAGAGTATAGTTAGTAAAAATTGGAACATATTAAGTGACCCCAAGTTGAACACCATGATTAGTCAAATACCGAATTTTGGCTATAGACGCAATAAAAATCTAAAGGATTTACTCTGCAAAGAAAGACCTGCCTTTGACAAAAAATTGTTGATCACTAAAGCAGGGACGGTACCCTGTGGTATGTGCAAGGCCTGCAGTAGTATTAATGGGTCCAACACTTTTAAACATCCAACAACAGGACAGTTATTCCAATTTAAGGCCAAAGCCACGTGTAGAACATCTAATGTGGTTTATTTGGCCGAATGTACACAGTGTCCGGTATACTATGTAGGGATGACGAATAATATGTTAAAGGTTAGGGTCTTACAGCATTTGTCCAGCATTAGAAATAAAGATCAGCACAATGCACTCTATAGGCATTTGATGAATAATTCTACGCATACATTTTTATTTAAAGTTATTACAAATGTGAATTTAGGAGTGAGAGGGGGGGACATAAAGTTGCTTACGGAGACACTTGAATCCAAATGGATTATAACTTTAGGATCACACAGGTATCCAGGCATAAATGAGATTGTGCCTTTAAAACCTGCCTTACAAAATAGGCGGGTAATATACTAGCATTATTGAATTTTGATTGGTTGTTAGTATGTTTAAAAGTAAAGACCAGTGTTGTTTTATTTGTCTGATGAAGGGTTGGTGAACCCGAAAGCGCTTACCACTATTTGGAGTTTGTATCTGCTGTTGTTTTTATTAAAACAGTGTTATTTTTACAGCCTTGTCTTGCCAATCTTTCTTTTACAAAAATTAATTAGAATAAAGATATGTTGTATTGTAGGACCTGAATACCCTGTGAAAGTAGCTAAAAAGAAGCAGAATGGTGAGCCTTAGAAATGAATAAGGCATTCCATGGACTTAACTGCACTAGTTTGAAATGTAAATCAGCATACAGCCCAGTAGTTTATAGAGAGGATGCATGGTTTTCTAGACTGACTGGATACAGTCTGTACAATTAGATTAGCTGTTTCTCTGGCAGCCTACGTTAGGTAGTAAGCCCAGGATATCGGTAGAGCCTGACTGGGGAAATGAGCTAAGCGTCTCTTTACTTGCTGTTTTCAGTGGGTAAAATTGGGATCTACCCAGAAGGAGGCAACACTTTGATATCAAGTGTCCGTAGATACAATTTGGGATGGTTTTATTGCTATTTCCCTGTTCCTTTGTGATCTAAGGAGCAGAAAATGGGAGTATGAATCCTTTACAGGCTGACTAGGATTGAGCTCTGACAAACCGTTACCACCAACACAGACTTTTTTTCTGCTCACCCAACAGATAACACCTAGCATAAATCAAAATGGCTACAGTAGGAGGCCTCAAGGTGTTTGCTCTGTGGTGGTCCTGGAGGAGCCATGGGGAGGTGTTTAGGAGACATGGGAGGGAACTGGTGCCTGTTGCCTTGATCTCTCCATGGAAAAACTAGAGTGCAGAAAGAATAAAATCTTGCTTTGTTGTGAAGTGTACATTATGCTTTGTTAGTACCTTGTAAAATGCTTAACATAATTTAAAGTCTTTAATTTTTCATACAAACAAGTAAACAAATTAACTATTTTAATGGAAAAACACCCAAACGATAGCAAATGACCAGTAATGCAAGTTCTAAACCTGAAGGCACAGCAACATTCTCTCTACATTACTAGGGTACCTGTTTTCAGGTGTATGACTGTATGGAGCATGAAAGAATGTTGGACTTTGGAGGGGGGGGTGGCTTAGTGTGTCGATGCAATGCTTACAATGACCTATCACCACATGTAATGCAGACTTTCATGTCACTGCAGTTTGGTTTGTCGCATAATTTACTGCTTTTCATGGTTATGTGTAGGAGATATGTGGAAGTAATTGGGGGTATAAAATGTGTAGGAGATATGTGGAAGTAATTGGGGGCTATAAAATATGGGGGAAGGTATCAAGAAAGCAGGGATATAGCCTCTCCAGTTGGTCACTAAACTTCCATTCACACTTGAAAAACATTGAGAGTTTGCTGATGGTAGATTGTGATCTCAAGTATGGTACAGTTTTCTTTTCACTACAGTGAGACAGTTATATTTGCTACTAACCTGTTCCGACTGTATAATTGCAATCCTTAAATAGAGCATCTGCACTGCCACCATGGCTAGTAACGTTGCCATTTAAGTTAAGAATTTATTAGCTTGTCCTATGTAGATTCATCTTTTCTGTCTCCGAGCCTGTAGTACATGGAAAGTACGTTCTAGCAGTAGTAATGAACAAATATTTGATTCCTTAATTTCAAACTCAGCTTCTTGCATTTCCAAAACACACAATATTACACAGACAATTCATAACAAAATAAACATTCAAGGGAGTTAAATGTATACTTAAAAAAAAAGTGTGCAACATCAAACAGAGCACCTCATTTTCCCTCTTCATACACAATCTGGACGATTGGGTGGGTAACTAAATTCACCCGGGGGGGTTCAGCCTGTGTCCCTCTTGGATATAGGGGCAATAGGTGCTGATTCTTACGAGGGTAAATTTGACTAGGCTTGTAAAGGCCCTCTGTCCATTAACCTTCTAACTTCCTATGATCCCACGAGAAACAAAACACCATTACTTAAATAATAATTGTAAATTGTTCAAAAGCATCTCTGAAATGCATAAAATCATGTTTAAAAATTTGCCTATTTTCAGGTAAAATCTACCCATCCTTAAAATGCACACACAGCACTGTCTCTTACTTCATTAGTAAGTACCACCTCAAGTCTCCCCTGAAAAGAGGCTACTTGCCTAGCTGGACTTGTCTGGTCAACAAAGTATGAAAAAAAAAATCAGACAGCATGCAGAGACTGAAGTAGTCAAGTGCTTTCTTGTATCACACTGTCATTCTCTAGCCTGTTAGTGTTTTTTATTAAATATTGATTTTAATATAATAGTATGCAACCTGTTGAAGTTAGTCAACTTTAAAGAAACACCACATTAATATGTATTGGCTTATTGCCACTGTGGTCAAAGTCCTATGCGGCACATCTAATTACTAAAGGTTTTGCATCCAGGAAGAAAGAGGTCATTGTCTCCCTCTTCTCTTCCCTCATTAGGCCAATCATTGAGTACAACGCCCCATTTGGCATGTAACTCACTAGACTCCTGCAACAACTGGAGAGACTGCAAAAGTACCTCACAAAGAGGATCCTAGGCCTTAAACACTTGTCCTATATGGACAGACTCAAACTCACAACTATTCTCAGTCTCGTATTGTCTACTTAGAGGTGATACACTTTCTGACCCAGCTCTGTTAGTAATGCTCCATCTAAAGAAATCCCAATCCCTCCACACCACACCCTCCAGAGACTGCAACCTCATTACCAACATCTCCAGAACGTACTGGAAGGACAGGTTCATAACCCAGAGACTGCACATGCTATGGAATAGACTTTCCATACATGTCAAGCAGAGCACCTCACTGACCCTCTTCAACAGAGGTCTTGCTGAGTGGATGGAAAATAGAAAATTCACCCTGGGGACAACTCCAGTGGCTCTACTTGACAGAGGCACTGGGAACCAAGGTTGGGTGGCACGATGCCAGGGTAATCCTATCGCTAGGCTTGTAAAGGCCCCAGGTCCATTAGACTAGTGCTCACCTATGAAACCTATATCGAGTCCTGTATGCTCTTCTATTCCACATTGCAGCATGTACATATGGGTTGTATTCCGTCCTATGACCCGACGTCTGGCCAGTATACAAAAGCTTCAAGCTGCTGCTAGTATGTGGGACATCTCACATCTGCTTTGACAATGTTCACCATAAAAGGACATTTGCACGCATCACCCTCTGAACTTTTCTGCCGCCATTCGGAAGGTTGAGTCCTACTTTCGGTCTGCAGTTGGATTTTGTTGGTTAGTTGCTACTAGCTTGGATAAGCGCCCCATTGGGGATTTTATTTCTTGTTAATGCCTTTTTTGTTCATGTCATCCAGAAAGGACAAATGAAGGGGTGGAAGGCAAATTACACCTAAAGATAGTCATGATTGCTGGCTTTTCTGTTTTGGGCCTAGTCACGACCATCAATCCTGTACTGTCAGGCCTTTGTGACTAAAGCATTTTGTAGTCATCTTTCAGCTCTCTATTTGGAGAATCAGATGCTCAAACATCTGGCTAAAGATGTTATGGAGGGTGGCAAGGGTCCTTTGGCTGAGCCGATAAAGTTGAGTAAGCTGAAGCCTTCTGCTACTCCTGCTCATATGTACTCCTTGAGGCTGGTAAAGACCCAGTGGTACGCTTGGATGTCTGATCTGCTTCTTTGGCAGATGTCTGTGGAACCTGCTAGGGGAATGGATCCCAGCAGGTCTGAGACTTTGCAGATGTCCTTTTTGGGTGATATGGGGACCCATGGCTCGTGTTGGACTCCAGTGACATCCATGCTGTTGATGCTGTGACTAAGGATCTGGCTTCGTCTGCCATTAAGCCCAAGTCAGGTTCTTCCTCTGTCCCCTCTTCCAGAAAGACATGTTAAGAAGCAGAAAACGAAGCACCCTAGCATTCCTTCTTCCTCTCCTCAGTCTGATTGGGAAGCGCTTTCTTGGGTTTTAAGGCCTTGAAACCTACTTTCCTTGAAACCTCTGCCTTTTTCTTCCTCCCCAGTTCAGGCTTCTGTATATCTGGTACCCGATTCTGCTTCTGATAACTACTTTGGCACACTGGCATATTCCACCCAACTTGCTTCACCTTTGGAATATGCATCGCCTGCGGAGGAATCTAATGGAGATTCCCCTCAGAGAAAGTTTTCTTTGGACAAACTATTACTAAGATGAGGGAATTTGTTCAAATGGGATTGTTCTCAGATTTCTGAAGAACAGAAGTAGTACGATGACCTCCTTCAGATGGAATTTCCCTCACCCTCTGCAAGTCCCTTTAGTCCTTCCAGCTTTCTTGGATACATTTGCTTCTTTTAAAATGCCTGAATCTCGGGCTCCAGCTCCTTGAGGCCTGACAGGTTTTATAAGGTTCCTGATTATTGTACGTTTCTCTAAAATTGCCCCTCTGCAGATCTAGCAGTGATCTCCATAGCTTCAGACAAGTCTTCCCAGTTATTCCTTTCTGCCAAGCTTCTTCCATCTGATAAAGAGAGGAAGATTCTTGACAGACCTGGTAAAAAAAGGCATATTATACTTCCACTTGTGCAGTCAGAGCTATTGATTACCAGATGCATATGTCCAGGTACTCCTTAGCTTTGATTTCTCAGGCCTTAATTCATTGTCAGATTCTGAGATTAAAACACAAGTCATGTCTTTCTTGGCAACTTCTTCTCAGGTGGGTAAACATTCTATTAAGTGCAGTTATGATGCTGTAGACCTCTACAGGTGCTGCTTCTGCCTCTCTGCTTGGTAGGCATTTATGGCTGAGAATTCAATCATCTCATCACGTTAATGCCAAGTTACTAGATGTTCCTTTGGATAAGACTGCTCTTTTTGGTTCAGTGGCTGCAGAGCTATTTTTAAAGCCCTGCAAGAGAAAGGAACTCCAAGACCTTAAACACCTCTTTGTTTCTCTGGTTCCTAAATTTCATAGGAATTTTCCTGTCTAAACCTATTTTGTTGGGAGACCAGCATGTTCAGCTTCTTCTGTTTCTAGGCCTAAGAAGTCTTCTAGAAGATCCCTTCTGTCAAAGTCATCAGTTCCCTCTTTTCAGCAGTTCTTTCAGCCCAGATCCAGTTCTCTGAGTTTATTCTGAGTCCTATCCCTCTTTCTCTTCCAGCCTGGACAGGGATCATTCAAGATGCCTATGTTTTGTCCATTATCCAAAAAAGGGTTACTTCATGAGTTGGAAGAATCTCCCTCCTTTCATGGATGTTTCATAGCCCCCCTACAGTCAGATGCAGCTTTTTCCAGACCTTTAGTCTCAATTGAGGTCTCAGGACTCCATACAGCCTGTTCCTTGGGATTAGAGAGACAAGGGGTTTTACTCAAGAATGATTCTGGTTCCAAGAAAAGATAGTCCTTGAAGACCAATTCTAAATCTTTCCCACTTGAACATCTTCCTGCAGGTTGCTTCTTTCCAAATGCTGTCCCTGCAGACACTTTGTCCTCATTTCACCTCAGGTCTTCATGGCTTTTCTGTATCTCGAAGATGCCTACTTGCAGATCCCCACCCGTCTGCTGTACAGGAAATGTTTACATTTCTCTATGAATTCTTTGCACTTTAAATTTTTTCTTTGCCTTTTGGTCTTTCCACTGCCCCAAAGGGGTTTACAAAGTGCATCGCTCTGGCCATTGTCTTTCTGAAGGTCCAGGGTATTCAGGTTTATCCCTACCTGGATGACCTTCTTTTCCTTGCAAATGACTCCTATCCTTTATCTCTAAACCTAGAAAAGGCCATTAATCTCCTTCAAAACCTAGGCTTCACCATCCATTTCAAAAAATCCAGTTTGACTCCATCTCAGGATCACATTTTCTTGGGGTACAGGTTCAGGAGAGACCCGATGATGGTCTTTCTACCAACAGACCAGGCTCAGTTTCTCATTCACTTCTTAGAGACCCTCCTGACTCATCCAACCCTTTCAGCCAGGAAGTTCCTGAGACTCCTAGGTTTCATGGCCTCCACAATTCCATGCTGCCTCTTTGCAAATTTCCTCCAGAGTTTCGGTGGTTTCTAAAGACTACTTGTCTCAGCATGCTCATCCAGTAGATGCCATGATTACACTTCTGTGTCTGAAATCAGAGCTCCTTTGGTGGATTCAGCAGTTTTCTTAGAATCCAGATCTTCCTTTTCTTCTGCCCCAGCCTTCTCAACTCTTTACAGATGCTTCAGACATGGGCTGGGGGGTAAACATTGCATCCAGGGAAGTTTAGGGTGTATGGTTTCTTTCTCAGAAGAGAAAGCATGTAAATATCAGGGAAATGAGGGCTCTGTTTATAGCTTTGCAAAGTTTCCACCCTCTCTTTCAACCAGGTCCTCTGAAAATTCTTGGACAACACCACTGTCCTATCATACATAAACGGGGGGTACCAAATCTTTCCTTCTGTGCAGGCTGGCAATGAAGGCATGTGAGCTAACCATTCAAGACAAAGTCACTCTTCATGCTTATCTTCTATCTGCTCAAAATGATGAAGCAGATGCATTAAGCAGGACTATGACACAATCCCATGAATAGATGCTTCACTGGGATGTGTTCTTGGACCTGATTCATCGGTTGGGTACTCTGCATCTGGATCCCTTTGCCTCCCCTCAGAACAGGCAAATTCCTCTCTTGTGCCAGGACCCCACATCACCTGACTTGGAAGGAGGATGTTCTTTCTTATGGTAGGGAATGTTTCTTTATGCATTACCCCCTTCCTTCTCGTACAGAAAGTCATGCTGAAGATTCAGAAGGACAAACTTAAGTCTCTTGGTGACTCAGTTGTGGCCAAGACAGTACTGGATCCCCCTTCTGCAGTTAGCCAAGGTCATCACCACAAGTTGCCTCAATGGATGCATCTCCACATACAGGACAAGGTATCCTTACTAAAGCCACATTGGTCAACAGTACAACTGACCCTGTAGGTGATCAACATCTGATCCCTTTCAGGCACCTTTATATGTCTGGTGTCTTAAATGAAATCTAATCAATTTACTGTGGACATTCCTGTTGTGCTTTCCTACCTGTGTGAGCTTCTAAATAGTGGTTTATCATATTCTTCTGTGAAAGTCCACTGTTGTGCTCTTTCTGCTTGCCTGCCATTGTCACCTCCTTTGGCTTCCAGTCTGGAGGTCCAGCTTTTTTTTTTTTTAAAGGCGCCCTTCATATTAAGCCTCCAAGAAAAGCAGTTTGCCCCCACCCTTGGGGCCTTAATTATAGTCTGTAAAAGCTGGCTTGCCTCCCTTTGAGCTTGCAGGTTCTGCTTTACTGAAGTTTTGCACCTGGAAAACTGTTTCTGGTTGCCTTTACTTCTGCTAAGAGGCTCTGAGTTACAGGCCTTGATGACATTTCCACAAGGATGGAGTTTTCATATGAACTAATCCCCTCTCATGCCTAAGGTTGTGAATAACTTGTCTCTTAATCTACCGAACTGCCTACCTTCTTCCCTTCCCCTCAGTCCTCCAGTGAAAAGTTTGCATACGTTAGATGTACACAAGCAACTTAGATTTTACTCCAACACTAAAGCCATTAGAAAGTCAGATCAGCTTTGTGTCCTTTCATCCTATGACTTTGGGTTTACCTGTTCTTCCTGGATTTTTAAAGCTATTGCCTTTTGTTATATGGTAAGTCTTTGGCTACTTCTGTCCGAACTCATTCAACTAGATCTGTGGCTTCTTCAGGGGCTTTATTTAAGGGTCTGGATATCAGTTCTATTTTGGAGGCTGCTATTTGGTCTTCTGTGCTCACTTTTACTAAACATTACAAGTTGGACTCTCTCTAGGCCCAGAATAGGGTTTGCAAGGGCTATTTTTCATGGATTTCTAGAGTAGTCTTCCTTGCAGCCACCTTCTGTTCCTTCCTCCTCCCTAGGTTCCCTTTAAGTTATAGCACTCTCCCATATGTAAAGAATACTGCAACATTGAATAGAAGGACCTAGAATAGCTGTATAAAATCTTACCATAACCATAGATGTCCTTCTCTTATGTTGCAGTATTCTGTCCCTCCCACCTTCCCCCTGCATCTTGTCTCTTCCCTGGATGACCTATTGTTTTCTTTGAGACTCCTGTTCCTCACGAGGCATTCTAATTCTGAGGATGGTACACGTGGATGTCCTTTTATGGCAGACATTGTCAAAGCAAATGTGCAATGTCCCACATACTGGCAGTAACTTGAAGCTTTTGTATCCTGGCCAGACATCTGGTCATAGGGCGGAATATAACCCATATGTAAAGAATATTGAAACACAGAAGAGAAGGACATCTATGGTTATGGTAAGATTTTTACACCACTTTTCTTTTTCCACTGCCTCGTACCATATTGGTGTGAAAAGTGGCAGTCTAAAAATTTTATATCAAATTATTTTGTTAATGTCAGTCTAGGTGAACAGTTTTAGTAATAGCAATAACATGTGACTTGGGTTGTGTTGGTGTTCGTGATAAGGAATCGGTGGGGCAACAACTCCACATACCACATTACCCCAAATATTAGAGTATTAATATTCATGGCCACAATTTAATGCCTGGTAGTACTGAGTTTCATATGTACTCTTCATGCTACTCTTGTCTTATAACTAGGAACTCTTGCACAACTTGTTTAACGCTGTAGTGCTTCATTTAATTTTTTTTTAACTGACTGGTATTTAAAAAAGTAAAAAGTACAGCTGCTAGAAATCTTTATATGAAACTTAATGCGGTAGTAAAAGCAACATTTTCTGGTCTTTTTGTGTGAGTGGATTAAAAAACGCGATGTTTATATTAATACTGAAGTTTTGCATATTTTAGATTACAATTAGTCTAACTATGAACTACGACTTCATAATTTGTCTCTACATAGGCAGTTTTATCATGTGGGTGTGTTTAGCATAATGGTTAAGGTCTTTACCTCATAGATTCAAAGGACAGGTTTTGATTCTGACCTCATATTATTGGCTAGGCATTATACTAAAAAGAGTGGAACTCTATGTACACAAATGGGGCAATGTTAATTTCCCCTTCTCCGAATGTAGAATGTAACAGTTTAATAAAGCCATAAAGGAACGTTTAGTAGGTTTTGGTACACATGTGTTTTTAATGTGCATATTGCACTGTACAAGTTTTCTGGAAAGTACATCCATAGTGGCATATGTTTTCCTTGTGTATTTTAACCTGTTTGACATAAATCATGTGCTATGTGATGGTGTCTTCCAGTGTACCCTACAGTGTTTTGTGCCTTTTACCTGTAATAAATAGTTTGTGGCAACAGTAAACGTACAGCATAGATCACTGATGCAGCCTATTCAGTAGCTAGACTGTGACAGCTGTTTCAGTCTATTAGTGTTCTAGAACAATAGTGGAATACAGTAGATTCAGTGTCTAATTACATTATCTAATGTAGTGCAATGCACACACTTAAACCTTTTTCTTTTTTTTACACTTGTGTAATACGAGTGAAGGAATAATTTTGTCCAATAGCCCAGAGGCACAATTTTTGTTTTGCATGTCACTTGTGAACATTTATTACAGTCTGATGCTACATTTCTTCCAAGTATACATTCACAAATTCTTTTAATGAAAATTTTCGCAAGCTCTGCACATGTAATTGTGGAATGAACTGAAAATCATATGCTCAAATTAGGAGGTCTGTACTTGTGTGATATGAGAAAACTAATATGTACATTAATGTTTAGATTTCTTACTGGTCAGAAATAAGGATGATTGTGCATTACCTGTTTCTCCAATGTATCTATAGTTTAATCTTTGTTTAACAAAAAATAATCTGCTCTGTGCTTGCAGTAAAAAAAGGCTAAAAATGTAAGTTGAAGCATGCATGGTTAATAACTGATTACTATACTCCTTTTGTATTATATTTTTAACAGTTGTTTTTAGACCTTTTCTCCTGGTATTCCAATGAAAACAGATGCTGAATAGACTAACATTTTTGTCATTAAGTGGAGTTAATTCTCTGTTAAACATTGGGTAGCAATTATACATGTTCTGTAAGCTCTAATATGGAGAAGGTTTTCCTTGTCAGGTGTATGCATTTTAGACCACAAGTAGTGCCTATAGTGTTTAATACTGGAACTAAAAAGTACTGTGAGCAACCAGGGAGTTAAACAACACAAGTGATTTTGTAATGATCACACTATTAAACAAAATCTATACCTGTATTTATTCTATTCAATAGTGTAGTTACTCTCTCTACTCTACAGAGTACATTTTTTTTCTGGGCATCACATCAACATATTTTTAGGTTATATTATATTTACAGCTGTCTTAAATGAATGCCTTTAACAACAGGTACAGACAGTATTGCTAATCTAAAAATTTATTTTAACAGTTTCAGGCGGAACAGCTGAAAATGTTACATTTAAGTGCTTGGGGAGCAGCAGTTTGAGAGGTGTCCATTTTTAAGTGATAGTTGTCCAAGGGGGGTAACACTAAGTGCTTGTGAATACAAAATGGAATTTGCTTGCTACACCATTCTATTAGCTAGTCTCAGTTCTATAGAATATGTTCCATTGGGCCTTCAGAAAGTATTCTGTATCTCCAGAACTAAGATTATATCCCAGCACTTGTCTTGAAAAGGCTACCTGATGAAATGAGAAACTCCAGGCCACTCTTATCCCCTGCCTATGTGTGATGTGTTCAACTTATCCTAAATTTTAAGACTTCAGTAATATGTTATGGCACATTTTGACACACATTCTGTTGAGATTCTGGATGGTAGTGCCATTTTATTGTGGCTTGCCTTTGTTTCATTTGTGTGTATGTATGCATATAACATTTGTTGACCGGGAAAGTCTGACTAGGGTGTGTGTGTCTGTGTCTGTACACATACATATATACATAAAAATTCTCTAGGGTCTTAAAATCTCTGAAGTTGAATTCAGTGTCTGGACCTTATGGGGCAAAATGGATACTTATTAAATAAAATTTATTGCAATAGCAGTTCCTATTCCTAAAGGGGATTCTAGGTCTTCTATTGATACCTTGTAAGTTTAACATGCTTCCACTATAGCTCCCTGATGCCTATTTACTCTGAATTAATGCTGAACACTAACTCTCAAATTCTGCATTACCTATATGGCAAACTTGCCAACGTGCTTTTCCTCTGTTGCTTTTTATTCCTGTAGAAAGAACAGATTAGGGCTGAGAAAACATTTTCACGTATTTATAGTATCAGTTACAAGGCATGGTCTCAAGAATTTTTCTTGTGTTTTTCCGAGGAATGGAAACCAGTGCCCTGGTAATAAGATAACCAAACTGAAAAACTGTTGAAATATGAGCTTGAGTTGAAACTTGTGACAGAAGCCTACTAACATTAAGAACCAAGGTAAACATTTGCAAAATCTGTCCAGAGGACAATTGCTTGGATCAGAACTGCTTGCTCTTAGTTTTATAGTTGCAAACTGCTTGTAGAAAATCTACTGCCAAAACTAAAAAATAAAAGGCTAATGTTCAAGCATTACTTAAAATGCTCCTTGTAATATCAGGAAACTACAAAGCCATTGAATAGCATTGTAGCTCTCATCTGTTTGTGATTCAGCTACAAAGAGTGCAGTTTGGGAAACTTTCAGGAAGGTATCGGTTCTGTAGCTGGTGATGGTTTGTGTGTGTTACTGTGCATATGGGTGAGTGTCTGTGTAGGGGTGAACTCCACAATAGGAGAACTGCATGTGAGAAGCTGTCTGAGTACTTATTTAAGGGAAAATAACGACTGTTTCCTTTGGGTATTGGACACTAAACTATTGATCACCCACTGGTGCCTCAAAGTTGAAAAGGGAATAATAGTAGATTATGCACTTTTCACCCTCACTCTGTGGTGGCACAGCAGAATGAAGGGGAAGCTGTATGTAATAAATATTACATTTTCTTTATTGTACATACTGTGTTTTGATGAGCTAATTGCTAGTTATTACCCCCAAAAGAGTGATGCTGAAATCTGTGGCAGAGTGTTCCTATTGTTACAGCTAGGTGAGGTTGTAGGCAGGTAGGGTGGCAGATGGTTTCATAATCTGATACCCTAAAAGTTTGTTGTGTACAGTTTTATTTGTGGTACTGAGTACTAACAATCAATAACTTGAAGCTGGTGAAATGACCCTGTTGTGTGGGCTGTGGGTAACCAGGAATATTATTACCCATTCATGTGGCTGTTGGCAGTGATGGCTACCATAAGAGGAATGTGTGAATGGTAGTTAAATAAAAATGACATGAAATGGGCCTCAAAAATAGCTGACACAGGAATATAATAATACCACCACCTGCTGACTGATATGTTTATCGCTTTACACCTTTCAAGATGCAAGCTATTCCTTTAAAAGCCACAAGCACAAGTGCATTGCTAGCCATTTCGCATTACTTGTAGTAATTATCCATCCATCCTCAATCACTTTTCCCATTTTGAACATGGGATCAAGGTGTCAGTACAGCAGTGACAGTTATCTCGAGCTAAGGTTTACACCACAGGTGGCTAGCCCTGCTACGGTAGTTCATTCGTACCACTCACTCACGTGCACACACTCACCTACAGCCAGTTTAGTGTGTCCAATCCACCTACTGCATATCTTTGGAATGGAGGAAACCGGAGCACCAGGAGGATACCCACGTGACCACAGGGAAGACTTGCAGACTCCACACAGAAGGCGCCCCAGCCAAGAATCGAACTGGAGAACCTCTTGCTGTGAGAGAACAATAGTAATGCATCCTTACTTGCAGTAATTATAATGCCATGATATGCCATACTATGGACACTAGCAATGCAGTTGCTTCCTTTGCTTCTAAAAGCCCAGAAAAACATATGTTTCATCCCCATACAAATAGTGCATGATATGTAGTAATACCCACGACTTTCTTCTAGGCAGTAATATTTCTGTATTTGAAGTTTCGGATGGAAGAAGTAGAACATGGATCTCTACCACCATGTCTGCATTGGGACCCATCTCATTTATGTTTCTTCAGCATATAAGAAAATATACATATTTGTATGTGTATCTGTGGTGAGCATGCAGAGATGACAAAATATAGAAACGGAGGAAAAAAATTAAATGCCAGGAAAAAAAAAATCTAGTAGTCCTGCAGTTGGTTACTATCGACTAGTAACCTGAATGCTACATGTCTGCAAACCGGGTATGTACCTCCCTTTATCAAGACAGCATAAATATATTGTGTGTGTGAATTCTAGAAAGATTCTTTAACAGTTCATGTACATTATAGAATACCAGAAATTTGAATTTCTTGCCAGAAAAATATGGTACAGATCCATTCTGTCTCCCTGATAACTGGTAAAAAAACAGAATTGCAGTGATTTATTTTTCAGGCATAAAACTCAAACTGATTTTTTCTTAGAAGTCACACTACATTTTCCTTTTTTTTATTTAATGCTGTGTGTGCTGACCTTTTTTATGTTGACGACAAGCTTGAATACAAAAATAAAGCAGAATGATTAAATTGGCACATTAGTCTTGAATATCAGTGGTGCATTTCTACACAGAAGTCTGCAAATTAGTTTTAAAGCTACTGATATATTTATAAGCATTTCAGCCCCTAAAAATGAAAATCCTTTGATTTTAAACACAGTAAGCAGTTACTTTCATTGACTGTCTATTTCTGAAATTGTATTTTTTAAATTATTGTTGAGGACAAAGCCATTAGAATGATGGTTCTGTAATGGATTTGCCCACGGTAGTAATGATTTAAAAGCTGTATCTGGCAGTCGTCGTTCTTAAGGACAGACAAGTAATATTGAGAATGTTTTCAAAACTAAAGCAGCTTCAACTTTTCTGCACTTATCAAACTGGGACCATTCAACAGGGACATCATATAATGTATGCTAAGCTGTAACTGCCCAATGAAAAATAAACAAAATTATATTTACTTTATCATATGTATTTTTTTCATTAAAAATAGACGTTTTACATTCCCATTTGTCAGTATTAGAACTTAACAAATGCTACGGTGATTGCACAGAACTACGATTTCTAAGTTCAGTATATGCTACAATCAAACTCCACCTATTTTAGGGTTTGCCTACAACCAAGGCTGGGTTATATAAACTCTTTTTTTCAACCGGTTGCCCAAGGTCTTTTTAGAAGCCTACAAATTCTCCATCTTTCTAGTTTTAAGGGAGAGAGCATTCTACATCACATCCAATTTACTATGTAAGGTTTTCTCTATAAAGCTGTATTACCTGGAAGAACTTCAGTAAACAAGTTTTTCTCATCTTGTAATGTTTAAAAAAATGGCTCCCTCAGTTTGGACTGTTTTTTTTCAAAGCAGCCCAACATTAGAAATATTCCACAAATGGAGAATAAGACAATTACACCTTATTACAGGTCTTCCTTCATTTTGAGAATGGCAGAACATGACAGTCTGAGACTGAAACCAAAAGAAGTAATTAGTGGATGGGAATGTTTTTTTATAAGCAGTATGTAGTGAGGTAAGCATTTGTTTTGACTTTTTTTAAACTGTGTGTGAGTGCATGAGAGAGAATATATATGCAGATGGAATGTAGAAACTCAATAGTCCCTGATTTCCCAGAATAACATTGCCTCATAATTTGGTCCATTTTTCATAAAATTTGTGGTTTTCTGGCAAAAATTAAGGATTGTATGTGACTACTAAATATTGATAGACATTTAAGTTTCAGCCTTTATAGCCTTTGGACATGCTAATACAAAACCTGTCAATCTGGCAACTTGATCTTTCTTTGATTTGCAGTGCTTTATTGCCATTATCATTAGCCTTGTATGCAATTCTTGAAGTCTCAGAGGTATGGGGGATTCAATGGACTGCACTTTGTATTTTGACAGCAATAAGCTACAAATCCCGTGTTGCAGTTATGTATTGCAACCAGACACGTGATGTGCACATTTATAGTTATACAAATGGTTGTAATTGATTTGTCACATATGATGCAGGGGGTTGCAGTAGGTTGCACTTCATAGTTTTGACAGAAGCAAGTTGAAATACATGCAGCCATTATTTATGCATTAATTCATTTGATTTCAGTCAAACTTCTGAAGTACACACAACCATACAGTTTCCTGTGATTGATGAGCATATTTGCATGTATGAGTGTGTGTAAGGACACTTAAATTAATGTGGCTGGCTTATTTTTATTTCTGTTAGCCTGACACTGGCTGGAACTGTTCAGTCAACAACTTTGAATTTAATTTCTGAAGTGGTGGCTATTAGTGGTTGAAAGTGACTCATTAGTAACTACAGTAAACTCTCTCAGATGTTCATCGTGTTACCCTGCTGCAGTCATCACACTTTTAAGTTATCCCGTGTCCAGGGTCCCCAGTCGGGCACCAGCCAAAGTCTTCTTGGTCCAACGTTGTCCGTCGTTGCCTGACTTCATCCCTGACGCCAGTATAGTAACTATATTTATTTTTTCATTTTTTCCCAGATGTCAGGTGCCCCAAAAAGTGACTGCAGCAGGGTGAACACTTCTACATCATTCTACATTGGTGTAGGTACAAAACTGTACTTTAACTGGCACCCATGGGGATTGGTAGATGCCAGATAAGTGTAGTTTCTGGTTGCTTGAGAGTTACTATTAAAAATAAACCTGACAAATACTATATCCTATACTATACCATACTATAAATGCTGTATTGATTTGATTTTAATATTGAAATACAGTAATTAAGCTTGGCTGAAATATTTTAAACTTATATTTCTGCTAAAAAGCGTGGCACACAGAATGGTTTTCAGTGGCATACTGACTGAATTGGAATTGAATGACTTGAAGAGAGAGTGAATGCATGTATGAAAGCAGAAGCGAGTGTGTGTGTGTGTGTGTGTGTGTGTGTGTGTGTGTGTGTGTGTGTGTGTGTGAGGTCAGAAAGATGTATGAAAGCTTAAGTGTGTGTGTGAGAGAGATTGGAGAAAGAATGAGTGAATGCAAGTATGAAAGCTGAACAGACTGTGTGTGTGTGTGTGTGTGTGTGTGTGTGTGTGTGTGTGATCGGAGAGAGAATGTGCAATCTGATGCAGACTGAGTGAGTATGGAGCGGGTGTTGACATTTTAGCAATTTGACTTGTTTGGTTTGACTTTTTCTCAGGTTGGGGAGATGGGTAATTTATTTGTATCCTCCTTTTTAAAACTCTAAAACATTAACAATGTAAGGTATGTTTCTGTGGGGGGAAACAAAATGCAACACATGAAAAACTGAATTATTTATACCTAACTGTATTTCTTAGATTTTTTTCTGGTTGCTTGAGTTTCAGTTAACTGAGAGTTTACTGCAGCACAGAGGTTTAAGACTGAAATATTAGCGGGATACTGCCAGTAGTCAAGGGTACATGGTTTGATTCCTTCAGCTTCCATTTGCCTACTGTGTGACTCACCTGAGCATACAGTGCTCCAGGGTCACACCTGAAAGTGACAGTTGTGTCTACTGCACTTACCCAGTTTAAATGAATTAAAAGAAAACTGCTATTGCTGTCATTTAATCAAGTTAAACAGTCAGTATTCTGGCTTTGCAGGACTTAATGTGTACTTGGGTGAAGCAAGATGAAATGCTTTACTTTGGCGACTATTTATGTGATGCAAAGCTGGAATGCATTATGATGACCATTTTATCAAAATCTGACATCCAAAGTGTGCATAGTCAATAAATTGGCTTTATTTGCTGGTAGCAGGTACTGTATATAGATGGAAGTAATTTCCCTGATGTCATTTACTGAAGTCAAGTAGTCATTTTTCTGGCTTTGCATTACTAATGTGTATATATGTGAAGCAATGCTTTATTTATTTACTCTCTGATTGAAGCACATTACTGTGGCCATGATTTTTTTTAATCAAACTCTGATGGCTGAGATATATGCGGTCAACAAAGCAGCTATAATTGACAGGTAGGGGCTATATGTGAATGAAATTGATTCATAATGTCATCTGCTTATGTTAGTCATTCTGATTTTGCAGGAGCGATGTATATTTGTGTGAAACAAGTTGTAATGCTTTATTGTAGCTATTGTTTTTGTAAAGTTGATTTATTTTTATCAGACATCCGAGGTGTACACAATCAACAAAATGGCTATAATTGATGGAGTACAAGGTTCTTTGTGAATGATTATAACTGGTGTTGCTATTATTCGGTCATTGCAACACTAATGTGCATTTCTGTGAAGCACTTTGGAATACCTTAGTGTGGCTACAGTTTGTTAAACAATGTTAAAATAAATTACTGTGACCAGTATGTTTTATCACAATCAGATATTCAAGGTGCGCACAGTCAACACATCCAGCATTAATTGCTGGGTATGGAGGCTGTAGATGAATGGAAGTAACTGACCTTGTAATTTGCCTACATTAAGCAGTCATTATTCTGGCTTTGTAGAAGTAGTATGTAGTTGTGTGCAACCAGATGAAATAATTCACTGTGATATTTTTAAAATCAGATGTCTGAGGGGTGCAGATTGAATAACATGTCTGTAATTTATCAGTAGGCTGTCTGTTGATGGAAATTGCTGTCTGGGGGGTCAATGTATCTAAAGTAGCAAGGTGGCCACAATGTCTTTCACTTCCCATCGCAAACATTAGCATTGTGCACAATATATGGTGGCTTGGGCAGAATGTGCAATAGCAACTGATCATTGATATAATGTTACAGTGAGCAGCATTACCATATCACAGCACCTTGTTCTGTAGTTGAGTTTTTGGCTGTGATTCTTTCTGTGTGCAGTCTGAATGCACTCCATCTCTTTATGGGTTTTAAGCAAATGCTCTGATTAGTGCCCCTAACCCTCAGCTGTAAAATATATTCATATTACCATTTTCCCTTTTACTTTCATCCAAATCAAACACCAGAGTGATACACAAAAGGGTACCTATGTTTTTTTTTTTCCTTTGAAGGGAAGAGAGATGGGCACTGTTCCTAGATAGGATATATAAATCCTATCAAACACTTGTCTTTTCAGTTTATTGAAAACTATTGTTTTATTAGCTTTGAACATTAAACTTGTGACACAACTTATAGTTGTCTTTGAAAGAAGAAAAAAATTAAGCAGAATTTCCTTCCTCATTGATTTTGTTTTCCAAATGTAGAGAAAGGCATCTAAGATGCACCAAGAGCATCTAACACTCTGTCTTCTAGTAACATAGTAACCCCCATACTCTTGGTTTAACTTAGTTGCTACCTTTGCACTTATTTACAGTGCAATCTTGACCAATTTCTTAAAACAATGGATGAAAGAAATCTTAAAAAGTAAGACAAAACGAGAAAAAATAATAACCATACAAAATAAGTACTCTTGTTGATGTATGGAGCAAGGATGAGGAAAAATGGGGAGGCAGACTGGAAGTGAAGGTGGCAAGTTTTTAACAAGGGGGTCTACGGAGTTCTTTGTGTAAAACTCCATTTCACTTAAAGTTGGCAGTATTGATTGCATGCAGTCATCTGAGGTGTACATAGCTAATAAAATAATTAGAATGAATGGGGTAGTAAAGTAGTCTGTTTGCATAAGTAACTGACCAAGTCTGCTGTTTGGTCACAGTTAAATGCTCATTGACCTATCATAATATAGCTCCCACCCCATTCTAATTGGCTCTACCCATTTAGTTGCTTTTTGCAACCCCCCCCCTTTCTTGCTTTGAAGTCACCAGCTACTGCTGCCTTTCAGCGCTTCTGTGCATTTAGCGGTTGGATGCTTGAAATGAAAATCTGACCATTTTGAAATGCCTTAAACTTGTTTTGTTGTTATGGTCTATCTGAAAGAAGGCCTGTGACAAAATTAACTTAGAAAATATTTTACCTTTGAGTATCTCAGTACACTGCGCTAAGTATAATAAAACATCAACATTTATACTGTTAAAACTTTTGCAGGGTCATGTGGTGCAGAAGAAGTTAAAGGAAATTGAAAAGAAAGAGCAAAAAAGGAGAACTTCATCATTCAGGAAAGAGCAGATATCCTAAAAAAAGGCTAAGGTAGATTTTAGCCAAAGTGAAATAGATCCCTCAGAAAATTAAGGAGAAGGTGGTATAAGAGGCAACCCAATAGATTCTTCATCTGCTTCAAGTAGAAAGAACCCCCAAAAGGTATTCAAATGTGTAAAGCTAGTCTCTGTGGGTACATCTGAAGGTTCATCTTTGTAGGTCACAAGGTAGAAAAACTCCAAGTCAACTACAATGGATTTGCCAAGGAAGTCAAGGAATGTGTATCAGGGATGGAACAAGTCTTTGAACAGTTAACAATCCAAATTGCTTTAGGCTGAGAGGGGATCACCAGATAAGAAATTGTGTACTGTCTTCGAAGTCTAAAGGGCAAGGTTTATTTAGACCAGTGTTGATATAACAGCCAAGAGTAGAATCAGTGCAGGAGAAGGGATGTCTTCCACAAGACTGGTGATTGATTATTAATGCCTCACAAATGAATATTACTGGGTATTGCAGAAAACTACATTGGTGCATGCTCCTGCATTACTTGGATCAGTCCAGTATTCACAAGACCTGCTTAAGGCCACCACATCAGGTTTTCTCCTGTAACCACTTCAGTCTCCTATACTTGCTGAATTATCATCTTCAGCCACTAAAAAACTCAACATTTCCTTTCTTGATCTAATTGTATATGAGGCAAACATCTCCTATAGGCTTTGTTACAGATGATTATCTACATTCCTTGACATCTCATATCCTCTGGATGATGCCAGTTAGACTCATCTTTTGAAGTCCACCTCATCAAAGATAGAAATTGAGAAGTATAAAAGTTCACTTCTGTAAAGTCATGTTGGAAAACTGATTTTTTTTATTCTGGAGAAAAGTCCTCCCATACATGTAACTTTATGTAAATTCCCATTTAAGGTGAAATATTCTGCATCTCTCTTTAATCTTAATTAACGTTGAGTTTGCTGACTGGCAGGGTGTGTTTAAAACTCAGTGCTTCACCCAATCTGACACAATTAACTGGGAGTCATACGAGTGGTTTCTAATAACTGTAAAACTAAGGCTGTTTCTTTCAGTCATCTGCTAACTTAGTGAAATAAGTTTTACTTGGGAATTTAAAATAACTGAGATACAAACCATAACCATTGGCATCAATTTGTTCACTCCTACCAAGGTGATAAACCCATACGAAAATCCTAGAATGTTAATAACCCCCTCCTCCCAAAAATATAAAAAGTGATGGGCTATATTGGGCACCCATAGGGAAACACTACTTGTAATGAATTCTGAACAGAAACACAATGATATTTAATATGTTTGTCCACCATCTTAGTATAAAACTGTAGTCCAAGTTATGCTTCCACCTAATAAACAATAAAGAAGACCAGGAAGTTTTGAGAAGAAAATGTAAACTGCTTTTTTTAGGCTGTGGCAGCATTAAATATTTTAACATGTAACTTGTAACACTAGACTTCTGCTTATGCAGTAAGTTTTAAATACTACAGAAACCTTTCCCATTTGGATATTAAAGAAATGTATACTGTTGGTGCCTGCTACTGATAAAATAACGGTGCCTGTGATGTATTACATTCATCTGTGAAATTTGCAGCTACTGAGGTTCATTTGTAAAAGAATCACATGCAGTGCCTTGCAGGTACTACAGCTCTGGTTAACATGTTTTCCACACAGACATAAGGTACAGGGTTTGATTTTTACCTTCAAGAGAAATTGGCCAGGCTTAAAATGGCCCATAAGGGCAGCTAGCGTACTACTTATCTATGAACTTAGCTACAAACCGAGAGCATTACTGGTCACTGTTTGGTTTAAAGAATATTCTTAAATGTTAAAAAGGAATTGAAAACTAAGCTGCCAAGGGGATGTTTCTCTGTTCCCCAATATTTATAGATCCTAACTTCTCCAAAAAGAAAATGTTTAAGTCAACAGCAACTCAGAGAACTATAAAGAAGAACCAAGCCCTTACGAGAGCACAATTTAGAAAGAAAAAAGCTAGGGAATATCAAGTAAAAGTAACAGCCATTAGGAAATGACCAAAGTTGGAAGTTCACTAATTTCAAGAGACTTTGAGGAGATGTGACCTCTCAACAGTGGGTCCTTTATATAATTCTAGTAGGGTATAGTATAGAATCGTGTCAGAAACAATTCCACATTTAATCACAAAGATGACAGCTCAGTACCTACACATGGATCTTCCTGTCAAGGTGCTGCTCCACATCAGAAGGACACATGCTTTTTATGTCATCAAGAAAGGCAGCAAGATTATAAGACTTTGTGTCAGCTAAATCATCCTTTTATAACAAAATTGTAAAATGTTATCCCTCTAGAGTCCGTCTTTGTTAAACCATCCTGCAAAGTCACTGTCACATCTGACTTTTTTTAATTAACTTGAAAATGCACAAAATAAAATCAGAAGTGAAGGTGGCTTTGCTAAATGCCAGAAATTTCAACAATAAAATAGATGATTTAGAAGTATTTTTCTTGGAGAATATTGGTCTCAGTGTGATTACTGACATTTGGCTTAAAGATCCAAAATAAATCTCACAAATTGCAGTGTGTATTTTCTTTCATTGCTGCATAAGCAATGAGAAAGGAGGGTAATATCTTAATATTTGTAAAAGGCAAACCCCAAAGCCAAAAAAAATAGGACAAGAAATTGCCCATGCAGTAATAAATGTTAGTGTTCTTGAATATAAAATTATACAGACTATCACACATGTGGCACCTACAACATGTGAGTCATTGACTAAACCCAAAAGTGTAAACATTAATGAAAATATACTTCTGGATTCCACGCTACCTCAAATTATATGCAGCCCACAACTTGTCTGTGTACACAACTGCAAAATATAGCATACTACAGCTGACAGCCTGTGAAACTCCATTATTTTCTGAAGTGAAAAGCTATTTCTAGACATATTAAAGTGTTAGTTATAGCTGTCAAGATTTGTATGAGGCCTGTAAGTGTGTTTTTCAGTACAGAGATGACAAAGATATGATGGGGTCTGATTCCAAAAGACTTGTTCTCAGTGTAAGTGACCACTTACTTTGAAATCAGGCTGTGACAGTTGGTGTTTTGGAATCTGGTCTCGCCTGTGGTGTAAGTCTGTTTGTGCAGAGGCCCTACACCAATGTAAGTCACGTACACTGAAAGCAAGTGTTTTGTAATCCATGCAGACTTGTACTGAGAGCAAATTTTTTGGAATATGGCCCATGAAGTGTAGAAAAACAAGATGCGTAGAATTTAAAGTGGTTTATTCAGTGATGGTGCAGGTATGTACACTAGAATAGGATGGTTTACAGACAAACAGGCACATTTCTTTCTGTCAAGAGCTGCATTGACTTATTTGGAACAGAGCTTTGTGCAATCAACCAGCTTTATTTTGAAATGAAAAAAAAAAATCTGTTCAGATGTGAAATTTTATATAACTTGTAAATGCAAGAAACACGGAGCCAAGACTACTATATTTTCTTTTTTGTTTGGACATGGACTTGGTGGACTTTAAGCAAGCCCGGAAGCAGATAAATATCTTTACTTGGACAGTAGAGGAAATTGATTGATTTCAAGATTTTGTATTTTGCCTGCATGTCATATGCAGCTGCTGAATGATTAAAAAATATCAGTGGTAGTTAAACTATAAAATATATATATATATATATATATAAAAAGTCAGTAGTTAAATTGTTGTACTCTTCTGTTAGTGTTAAGAATGCAGTCGAGTTGTATTTTTTTTTTATTGTGATCTATCAAATTAAAACTTCTTACTTTATTATTACTGGTAAGAAAAGTACTTTATTTCATAAGAGTTTGGGTTTATCACTAACTCTGGCTAGTAAATAATTATATTATTGTTACTCAGAGTGGGTAAAATTATACACTTAGTGTGCTACATAGATTTACAAGGTGGCAGCATTACCAGAAAGACAAGAAGGGAAAGTGAACTCTAGAAACCTGCCAATAAGTGTGTGTGTCTGTGTGTATATGCACAACAGTTTTGTGCAAGACTCGCTCACTGTTGGTAGGATTGCATTGGAAGTTATTTGGGCTAAAAGCAAAGTGAATAACATCTTGGGAAGACAGTGATTATAACCCGCTCTGAAACTATTAATTATAAGGCTTATTGGGGTATTCTAACCTGAGGCTGCAGTGCACATTTATCTTCTCCTCCTAAGGCCAGTCACCCCTTGCGTATCACTTGGTGATTCAGTGTGGACTATTGAGACCATAGGCCTGGGCTGTCCTATCTAAATTAGAAGCAGTAATGTGGGACATAAAGCCTGTTCAATGATGCATTATTTTGTGGTCAGTAGTTCAGCTCATGAGACTATATCCCCTATCACACATTGGTGACATCAGGCAGGATTATAGACCCATGCCATCAGCAACATCTGGCAAGGATATGTTAGAATTTTATTACCAGGGGAAAAACACCTACCAGAGAGTTTCTGATGTTTTCTCAGAACCACTTTGGATTCTGGTAGACTCCTGAGCATTTGTGAATTGTTATATCTTTACAGGTTCTATATTATCAAATGTATGCATTTCAAATTCTGGTTCTTTTGAATGAGAATGTCATCTTGATGATACAACACAGAAGTGATATCCAGTACTCTGAGCAATAGACAAAATTTCAAATTCTATTACCTCAGTTTTACTGCCCTGGACATTAACCCACTTTGCTTACCAACTAAGGTTGTCCCCCGGTTTGTATATTTTCTAGCTGTTAAGAGGAAATGCTGGCCTGAACAACAAACCGCTTTCAGGTGAGCATGCAGAAAATGCTAATAAACCATGTTATAAAACCAGATGTTAACACTGATGAGCAAAAGGAGGAAGAGAAGTAAACAGTTTTATTCTCTGCACAACAAATATATTTATATTTATATGTGTGTTTTGCTTGGTGATGTTTTTGTTTCTGGGAAAGTATGAGGAATATGATCTGATGAAACAACAGGGAGAGAGAGAGAAAGGTAAACATGAGAAACAAAACAAGAACATAAGCGCTGAAGGAGCAGAGACTTATACTCCAAGTATTCACCTGTCCTGGTGGTGATCATGACTGAGGACAACTCAATGACCATTAGGCCGTTAAGAGATATGGTATAACCTTGCTGCCTTCCATACACCATGCAGGTGTGCTGCCTGGCAGGCAGTAGCAGAGGCTGGCTTTCTCTCAGATTTCTTCTGAAAATGGTAACATCTTTATGATGCCTGTGAATCATGCTTGCAACTTGATTTCTGAATTGTGGAGAATTAAGAAGAGCAATACATATACATATTGAGGTGTCCCGCACAGGCTGGCTGACAAAATCTATCAGAGCTGAGCAGAGACTGCAAGCTGTGCTGTATGTCACAGATTCATAGATATTTATGCAGACTGATATAACTTGCATATATCTTGCACAAACAGTAGTAAGTTTGCATTACATTTGAGGTGTGTCACCATTTTGTATGCTATTTATACATGTTTGGAACACTGAATATCTGAGGAGCAGTATTAGGAAAAGCAATAAAATTATTTCAACCTATGTGCAATCTAAAGACTGAAGAGGTACAAAGTACTCTGTGTGTGGTAAGCTGTTTTGTCTCCCTTCCTAAAGATGTGCAACTTTACAACAGAATTTATATTAGAAAAGGCTACCAATATGAATGTGTGTGCCTCCATATATTTACTGTTTGCACATTGTACTGGCAGCAATGCAGCCCTTGGTATCAGGATATCCTGTCTCTGAATTTGCCTGTAGTTATTACAATGAGGATATGGTTTGCATAGACTATATTAATCTTTGTTGTTGAGCACAGCAGTACTATACCTACCCAGATGTATTTCCTCCCTCTATGGTAAGGCTGTGTCATTTGGCATTCCTCAAGGTGTCCTCTAATGCTGGCAGCAGGGATGATTGCTCTGCCCTACACATTACCTTTTGATCCTAACAAAGCTGTGTGGAATATATAAGTAACCCTGCCATATGTATTTCCATATCTGTCCCTACATCTGTTACATGGTATAGCCCTGTACCTTCTTGGTGATTACAGTATGGTAAAAATAAGTTGCCCTTTTGTCTGTAGCAGTCATCCTACCACTCACAGGGATATACATCCTGTATCACTGCATCATGTGGTCACAGGTGTCTTCATGCCTGCAGGGATATACATCCTGTATCACTGCATCATGTGGTCACAGGTGTCTTCATGCCTGCAGGGATATACATCCTGTATCACTGCATCATGTGGTCACAGGTGTCTTCATGCCTGCAGGGATATACTGTACATCCTGTAGCACTGCATCATGTGGTCACAGGTGTCTTCATGCCTGGAGAATGAGGTGCATGGCAGAGGCTGGACAGTTTCAGCCCTGACGAAAATGATGCCCTACTACACACAGGACATGTGAACAACACCTGTTGGGAGACAGATGGTGCTGAGTAGCCTTTATAGGAAGAGGTGTGATAGAAAGAGGTCCCTGCCATAAATATTGTGGGGAGCATAGTTGCAGATTCCAGCAGTGACATAAGTGTGCTACTGATGTGCTGTACCATACCAAGGCAAAGTCACACTAAATAGCAGCTGAGAGTTCAGCATGGGTACAGCACCCAGGAGTAGCAGGCTTACAGAGCTAGAGGCTTTTTTGGTGGCCCTGCAGGGGAAACATGGTTTCTGAAATACTGTCTATAGGAGTGGATACTGGTTTGAAGATGAGCTCACCCCAGTACATGTCCATGAATGACGTACCAGGATAGTACCATGTACATGAATATAGAGTCTTTTTGGGATTAAGTAAAAGTTGGTTTTGGTGTACCCACAGTTCAACTGAGTTGAAGGCATCTTGTGTTATGGATTATTGTTGTAGTGGGCTGTCAGATGAACAAGCTTGCTAAGAGGAGGTATATAGCTTACTGATGAAAATTTTAAAGAGCAGTGGACAGAGAATAAAGCCTTGAGAAACACCTGTTTTAACTAGGAGAAAAGGAGAGATAGAGAAAAGAGCCATTTGACAGATCAATGTCTTTCAGATAGGCAGTTAGAGAATCATAGAAGAGTTGGCTGGCAAAGGCCTAAAAGAACATCTGAGTCAGAAGTTTCTCAAGAAACTCTGTGTCAAAGGGTTTTGAGAGATCTAGAAAAACAGAAGAGCTAAACTTTCCTTGGTCTCTATCAATGGTGTTGGAATAGATGAGGAAAGCTCTAGTGGTGCTGTGGCCTGGTCGGAAACCATGTTGTGTTGGGGTTAGGAGATACTGAAGGAGTTGCTTACGAATACACTTTTCCAGGATCTTAGAAAGGTGGTACAGGATGGCAATTGGTTTAAAGATAAATATTTCAGAAGAGTTACCTCATTTTATGGAGGAAAATAATTATTTTTTGAATAGATCTGCTAATGAGAATTAATACTGGGTATGCAATACAGTCTGCAGTGAACTTAAGATACTCAGTAGGGCAGACCATCAGCAGAGAAAGAACAGGGTTTCTTTCATTAGTAGCTGCCTAATGTGATGTGGAGACAGGTAAGAGATCAAAGGAAGGGATGTCAGGGCTAGCAGAGTTTTGTGATTGATTAAATGGCTGGGGAGAACTGGATGTAAGAGAGGCTATGATGATGTTGACGTTTAGCTGTCTCTGAGGGGGTAAGTATGGATAGGGGTTAGGTGAGGAAGGACAGTCAGGTTTAAGTATTTTCTTAATTTGCTCCAGAATTTCTTTGGATTTTTTTTTTTGTGAGAGTGTGCAATAATTTTTTGTCTAAGTAAATTTGCTTCTTGTTGATGTTACGCAACTCTTTGTATAGATGTAAGGTTTGAGGGTGTTTATCTTTGTGCCATTGTTTCCACGCTTTGTCACATTTTTGCATGAGATTTCTAATTTAATGAGCCAACCAGAACATTTGAGTAGTTTTTAATTTTTTATTTCTGGTAGGGGAAAGGATATTAAAGTATTCATGAATATATTGTTGAATTTGTGAATGGCTACGTCTAAGGACAGGGTTTTGAGTGGAAACCAGTTGAAGGATTTTAGTAAATTATTGAGAGTGGCAGGATGAACGTTAGAAAGATTTTGTATAGTTATATACTGATATTTCTAGCTGGTGGGTGATTTCTCAATTGACAGATAGGGTAATGGTCACTAATGGAATCAGGTAGTAGCTCCTGAGTTTGCATACTTGCTGGGGATGAAGACAAGTGTCCAGTTGGGAACAGAATTTTAATGATTCAATTTGTTGAGTTAAATAGGAGAAGAGATTAGCTGGTTGATGCCGTTCAAATTAAGACTAGTAGTTAGATATCACAGATAACCGGTCAGTGTTAACATTGCCTAAGATAATGGCTTCAGTAGTAACATTTGTAGTTATCCAGCAAAGAATCTGTTCTAATAAGCTAGTATTACTACCTGGTTGTATTTAGAGGGCAGCTATACATAGCTTGGAAGGTTAGAATGTTCACACACACACACTAGGAACCAACAAACTGCAAAAAGAAATGGCAACCAAGAGATTGTGAAAATTGTACCAAGGAGCTTTAATAAAATAAAATAAGAAAAAGCTGTAATTCTTAAGTGCTTTCATCCCAAACACTAGGGATTTCTTCAGAACTAATGCACCATACAAAAATATATCAGCAGTGGCAAGCCCACCCCTGTCAGCTAGTCACCACAAACAGCGATTTTAGTGAATAGCAGGCTGGGATTAGTTTTTTTTTTTTTTTTAATAAAGTTTATGAATTTATTCCTGGCTATGCCAAAAGGTGGGACGCCTCACATATGGAGGGATTAGCCCAATAAAACAAATGGTGAAAATAGAGGGAAGGTTTAAACAGCAGTGTGAATGTCTTTGCTAATATAATGTGAATCACTCAACTAGACAGCAGAGCAGAGAAAGTTTAAAAAAAAGTTGGGTCAAAAAGCCATACATTAAAACCGGGACAAGCTGCTCATGGATAAGAAAACCATACATATCAAGATATAATGGCTTTAACAAGCCTGACATGCATTAATACATGGTGTCCTTCTCCTTTAACAGTAACACTGGCTCAGTGGAACAGAGTACCTAGTGGTACCCAGAGGTGTCAGTCTATATATTGTCTGCACTGAAAAAGAGTTTTTGCAGGCTGCAAATCCTCCCAGTGGGAGAAAGATAATTCTACAAAGAATGAAGCAGAAAGACAAGGAAAGCAATAACTTTCAATATTAAGAGGAAGGGGCAATCTTGAAGGCCTGTTAAAAAAAAATAAAGTTTTTGTGATGAATGAAAATGTCTGCAGATTTTTGAATAAGCAAAATGTATAACTTTAGATCAATTTCACAATCTGTCAGGGCTTATTTAAAACATACTTACTTGCACTTGGTAAATCTTGATTAGCCACTCTCATAATTAAGCATTGGATTTCCTTACATTGAATAAAAATACTGTTTCTTAGCTCCTTCCACATTTCAAAACAATTAATCCCTGTGGACTTAAGTACTTTCCAAGTAATAAGCAGAAGTGTTTGCAGGCCATGGTATCAGTAGTAAAAAGTGCACTAAACTGTCATAACATGCAGGTGTAGTTACATTTGCAAAATGTGTCCGTGCAGCATGCAGAGAGATATCCTCACTGAAACATTTTTCTCCAAACATTAAAAATAAAATTTGGAAAAATCTATCTATTATAAAAGATAATACCTGGTATAACAATTGCAAGGTAGTTGTATGTAAGAATAATTCTGGCTGGGTTATCATCAGAAGTTCTGATCCTACAAATCACAACATTTCAAAAAGTAAAATGAGATGCAGACACAAAACAAGTTCAGAAATTCACATTTACACCTTTAAAGCATGCACTGCTAAACATGGGAAGCTGTATCTCAATACCATTACTTGCATATATTAAGTCCATACTCATTGTACCTCAAAGTAGTGGAATACTCTGAAATACTGCAGTCTTCTCCTTAGTATACATTCCCCTACAAACACACTTTTAGTTTCACTCTTCATCGACCTAGGGACTTTACAAGACAGCCAGTTAATGGACAATAATTCCCTCTGTCAGTACTCAGCCTCATAGGCCACCTTATGCCTCTAGTAGGACAAACTAATCAGGCCCAGAAAGAACAAATTTACAAAAGACCATCCAATGTTCAACATATGTCTTAAATGAAACAAGATAAAATAAAAACAGATGGCAATGACCACACACTGGAAAAATAAAAGTAAAAACTAACCAAGTATAAGATGGTCAAACACTTTATTGGCTGGTGCCAAGAATAAGCGCTTGTATCCGAACCGCAAAGACTTCATCAGATTGCTGTAGAAAATCCATTATCCAAACTTTAATTAGAATGCCACAAATTTAAAAGCATATACTAAAAATGTTCATGCACAAAATACTTATAAAACTTATTTGTAACATGAATGAAGCCTTCACTAAAGTATCTGCGGAATATTTCTGCTGCATAAAATAACCATAATAAATTATTATTACTATTATTTGCTTTTAACCTATGCCCTTTCAAGACGCATTTAAAATCCAAATGGCCATTTAATCCATGATCTACAGTAGCGTTCAATAATACCTGCAATTCATATTCCTTATAGGTTCATACAGTGGATACAAAAAGTATACACATCCCTGTTAAAATGCCAGGTTTGTGGGATATCAAAAATGAGACCACAATGAATCGTTTCAAAACTTTTCCCACCTTTAATGTGACCTATAACCTCTACAATTCAATTGAAAAACAAATAAATCTGTTAGGGGAAAAATATAAAAAAATAAACCTACAATAAGCTGGTTGCATAAGTGTGCACACCCTTAAACTAATACTTTGTTGAAACACCTTTTGATTTAATTACAGCATTCAATCTTCTTGGGTAGGAGTCTATCAGCATGGCACATCTTGACTTGGCAATATTTGCCCACTCTTCCTTGCAAAAGTGCTCCAAGTCTGTCAGAATACGAGGGCATCTCTTGCGCACAGCCCTCTTCAGGTCACACCAGACATTTTCTATTGAATTTAGGTCTGGGCCATTCCAAAACTTTAAATTTCTTCTGGTAAAGACATTCTTTTTATTTGGATGTATGCTTGGGATCATTGTTGTGTCAAAAGGTGAACATTTTCTTCATCTTCAGCTTTCTAGCAGATGCCTGAAGTTTTTGGACCAAAAGTGACTGGTATTTGGAACTGTTCATAGTTCCCTCCACCTTGACTAAAGCCCCAGTTCCAGCTGAAGAAAAGCAACCCCAAAACATGATACTGCCACCACCATGCTTCACCATGTAGATGGTATTCTTTTGGTAATGTGAAGTGTTGCTTTTGTACCAACCGTACCTTTTGGAATTGTGCCTAGAAAGTTCAACCTTGGTCTCATCAGACCATAACACATTTTCCCACATGCTTTTAGGAGATTTGATGTATTGTTTTGCAAATTTTAGCCAGGCCTGGATGTTTTTCTGTGTAAGAAAAATGCTTCCATCTTGCAACCCTACCCCATAGCCAAGACATATGGAGAATACGGGAGATTGTTGTCACATGTAGTACACAACCAGTACTTGCCAGAAATTCCTGCAACTCCTTCAGTGTTGCTGTAGGTCTCTTGGCAGCCTCCCTGACCAGTTTTTGTCTTGTGTTTTCACCAGTTTTGGAAAGAGATCCAATTCTTTGCAACATCACTATTGTCCCATGTTTTCTACACTTTTTGATGACAGTCTTCACTGTGTTCCATGGTATATCCAATGCTGTGGAAATTTTTTTGTACCCTTCTCCTGCCTGATACCTTTCAACAATGAAATCCCTTTGATGCTTTGTAAGTCTTCTGTGAACAATGGCTTTTGCTATGGCAGGCAACTGAGTAAATGTCAGGAAAATCCTACTAGGACAGCTGAACTTTATTTGGGGTTAATCAGAGTCTCTTTAATTGATGGCAGGTGTGTACCCAAGAAGACTGAATGTTGTAATTAAATCAAAAGGTGCTTCAACAAAGTATTAGTTTAAGGGTGTGCACACTTATGCAAGCAGCTTATTGTACATTTTTTAATTTTTATATTTTTCCCCTAACAGATTTGTTTTTCAATTGAATTGTACAGATTATAGGTCACATTAAAGGTGGGAAAATTTTGAAATGATTTATTGTGGTCTCATTTTTTTATATCACAAAAACCTGGCATTTTAAGAGGGGTGTGTACACGTTTTATATCCACTGTAGGTTCATAGGTGTGTACTAGGCTAATGGCCCTGGAGCCTTTATAAGCCTAGCCCAAAAGATTGCCCAGTCACAGTGCCCCCAGATGTTAGTTTACAGTGCCCCTATCCTGTAGGGAAACTGGAGTGATCCCTGGGGTGAACTTTGTTACCCATCCACTCGTCAAGATTTCTCATGAAGAGGTCCAGTGAGGTGCTCTGCTTGACATGGATAGGAAGCTTATTCCAGAGTATGGGCAGTCTTTGGGAGATGAACCTGTCACTCTAGCATGTTCTGTTAATTGTGGTAATGAGGTTGTGATCTCTGGAGCATGTGGTGCAGGGGGATTGAGATTTCTTTAGGTGTAGCATTTTAAGCAGGGCTGGGTCGGACATGGCTTTGTAAGTCAAGCAGAGATCACCTCTAAGTAGATGATGAGACTGAGAACAGCTGAAGTTTCTTGAGTCTGTCCATGTAGGACACATGTTTAAGGCCTAGGATCCTTTTTGTGAGGTACTTTTGTGGCCTCTCCAGCTGTTGTAGGTGTCTGGTCAGGTACATGCCAGACGGGGCATTGTATTCAATGATTGGTCTGAGGGATGAGTAGAGAGGGATGATGACCTCTTTCTTTCTTGATGCAAAACCTTTGGTTATAAGATGTGCCACGCAGGACGACTTTCTGACCACAGTGGCAATGTGGTAGTCGAAAATGAGGTAGCTGTCGACCTGGGTGCCTAGATCTCTTATGGCCAATTCAGTGGGTTCCCATCAAGATGGTAATTCATGGGAACTGAATTTTTTCCAAAGAAGATGAGAATGCATTTTTTGACGTTAAGCTTCAGGCCATGGTTCTGACACCGGTCATTGGTCTCAGAGAGGCCCTTTTGTAGGATGTCTGCATCACTTGGGGAGTTGATAATGACTCCTAGCTTGCAGTCATCAGCGAACGTGGTCAGCCAGAGTCCTTTGTTGGCCTGGACTTCTGAGAAGTAGATGCCAAACAGGAGAAGGCTCAGGACCAACCCTGTGGGACTCCACTCGTGACAGGTCGACAGTCTGAATCCGCAACTTTCACTCTGTGGGTCCTGTCTGTGAGCCAATTTGCAACCCATCTAGTGATGGTAAGAACTGATGCCTAGTTTGGTGAGTTTATCAATGATCCCTGAGTGGGGAATGGCATCAAAGGCTTTGGCCAGGTCGAGGTAGGCTGTATGCAGTGCCTTACCCTCATCCACAGCCTTGGTGACTGCCTCGAAGAAGTCAACCACGTTCAGCAGGCAGGATCTCCCCTTGACAAAGCCAAACTGTGTGGGGTCAAGAGTTTGGAGATTGCCTATAGTTAAGCAGGTCCATAATGATGCACTCCATAGCTTTGCATGCCAGACTCATCAGGCTAATGGGGCGATAGTTCCCAAAGTCTGCAGTTGCTCCCCTCTTTAGGGAGCGGGATGACTGTAGCAGTGCACCATTCATTAGGGACATAGCCTGAGGTAAGGCTGTGATTGAACAGGGCACACAGATGTGGTGCCAGTTCATTTTGTAGCTCATGTAAGATGCAGCCAGAGATATTATCAGGTCCCATGGACACTGTATTCTTGGCTTTAGCCAATGCAGCTTTTACCTGTGCCTCAGAAATGGTGGATACCAGGCTTTCTTCTGGTATTGTGATAGGGCCCTGGGGGGGGGTAAAGCTGGAACTGAATCTGTCGGCCAGTATGTTGGCTTAGTATAGGAGGTGGAATTGTGCAATAACTCAGAGCAAATATGGGTATTGCCTTGGAGGTTCTTGATATAGCTATAGAAGGTTTTGTGGTTGTTTTTACTGTCAGCTGCAATTCTGCCTTCATAGCTGGCTGTAGAGGATTTGATAAGGGTTCTCAGCTTTTTGTTGAGGCTGATAAGGGAAGTCTTCCAGTCTTGTGACTTCATTTTTTTCTGCAACAGTTTCTTCCTTCTGTTGTAGAGTTACTTGATGCCTTGGGGCCACTGAATTGGCTTCCTTTTTTTGGACTACAGTGTCTTATTTCCATTTGGTATGGCAAGGTCCATGCATTTGTGTACATGCTCGTACAGTGCATTGGTGTATGATTCAGCAGTCATGCAGCTATTTTCCATTGGCATGGGTGCCGAGAAGTTTGCCACCTCTGTTTTTAGAAGCCCAAAGTCTGCTTTAGAGAAGTTTTCAGGGTGGTTGCCTTAGCAGGAGCTGTAGGTGATTCTGAGATTTCCATGGTGATCAGTTTGTGGTCGGATTTAACCAGGGAGGAATTGACTATAGATGTGGAGCAATGGTCTCCTATGTTGGTGTTAACCAGGTCGAGGATGTTGCTTCCTCCAGTGGGGGTTAGAATAAGGTGATCCAGGGCATTGAAATTGATAAATTCCAGAAAGTGCTGGGCCTGTACATTGGTACTTGAATAGTTTTCCCAGTTGATGGAAGGGTAGTTGAAGTCACCCAGTATGAGAGTATTGGGTTGGACCTTAATAGATTCCAGGGTGCTTAGGAACTTGGAGTGAGAGTCTAGGGGCAGGTTTGGGGTTCTGTAGCGGGCTATGACTTGTATTGCCATTTTACTCTGTGTTAGTTGTACCTGAAGCATCTCGGATGCATTGTGCTGGGCTACCAGTCTAGAGGTGCTCGTATCCTTTAAGAATATGGAAGTACCACCAACTTTGGAGATTCCAGCTGTATTTTATGGCTGAAAGGTATGGAATGAATTTAGCCTGGGAGCACAGGGGTGCTTTCTGCCTCTTTAAACCAGGTCTCCATTACAGCACATATGTCTACATTTTCCATTTTGAGGACAGCTTCAAGCGAGTGCATCTTGAGATTTAGACTTCTAGCATTGAGCAGCATGACCCTCAGATTGCATTGTTTATAGCTGTTATGTTAGGATTTTGCTCTCTGGAACACTGCCTAAAAAAGGCACTATAGGAGTGGCAAGAGCCTTAGCCAGTATCCGGAATCCCATGCGGACAGATGCAGGCCCTCTCTGGCAAAGCATCGAGGTTTGTTGATTATGTCGTCCCAGGCACACAGATCCTGGATCCCCTTAGCATGACACCAGAAACTTAGCCAACTGCTGAAGTCAATCATTTTCTGCTCGTACTGTGGTATCATTCTGGGTCACGGTAGAATACTGCTCACGACTAGGATCATACCTGCCTGGGCCACATAATACAAGAGTTCCATCACATCTCTTTTCATGTAGTCCAGGGAGGTATGTCTCAGGTCAGTCACACCCACGTGGGCAATGACTGAGTCATATTTGTACTTGTTGTGGAGTGACCTGAGTGCATGTGTTATGTGGTGGATACTGGCACCTGATAGATAACTGACTGTCACCTTCTCCTTGTTCAGCCTAGTGAGTGGGACATCAGTGTGCCTCACAACTGAGTCTCCCATGATTAGTACATTGGGCAAAGTGTTTTGCCTTAAAGGCTTAGGTTGAGGGGCACACTGTGGTGGCAAATTGTGTTCTGGGGTTGGTGTTTTGTTGTGGTCGAGTGCGTTTCTGTCTTGGGGGTCTCTATTGTTTGGGTAAAGTTTTATTGAGAGTCTCTGCAAAGGTGGGTGTATGATTTGTGTTTCTATGTGTGGGTTGTGATGGTTGGTGTTTTGAAGGGCTGTGTGTTCTATGTAGTGAGTTGCAGGTGTTGACCTTCTCCTCTTGACCAGCTAGTCTGGTCTTGGTTGGAGCGTGCACTGCTTCCAGTTTGGGTGATATAAGTGCATCTCTCACATGTATGAGTGTTGGGAGGTAAGAGGAGAGGGTTGTCTGTGTACATTAGACAGTTGCCACATTGTCTCAGAATGCCCAAGTGCACCAGGTTAGCAGGAGAAAGTACAGGAAATTGCCCTACAATCATACCAGCAGGGCCGGTCATAACTAATAAGTACTGGTGCTGTTCCTGTGAAGGAACAGCTAGTGCTGATAGCATCTAAGTGTGCTACAATAAACTCTACAAAAGCCTGTAAAGTGCTAGTCGAGTAAGCTAATTGAAGTGCAAGAAGTAAAAGAACAAGCACATTCTAAGGGAAAAATTGAAGAGCAGACTTTTTGGCACCGGTAGTACTTTACTTCAGGAGAGCGCCACTGCGCGGTGCACAAACACGGGCTTTTAAACCAGAAAGTTGAAAAGGGTGGAAAAACTGCCCAAAACGGCCAATAAAATACACTTTCTGAATCAAAAACCACTCCTCTTGAGGTAGATAGGCTACTTAGTGCTTACCACTCCCACTAATAAGCTAGAAGGCTTCCCTCCAACAGTGAAAACTGTGGGGGGCTCAGAAACTTGCAAAACAGTCCTAGATACAGCATATCTGTATCTGGACTAAACCAGTTGCAAGAAAGGCGGGAACCAAGCTTAGAACCTTTTTTTTTTTTTTTTGCAGAAAAGCAGTTAAAACAGTAGCAAAAACACTTTAAATGCAGTACAAGCAAGCACACTTGAGTGTGTAGCAATATTAAGGCAAATACCATTTAAATAAATGCAGATAAATTAAAAACAGAAAACAAGTGCAGTGAGCAGTAAATTATGAAAAAAAAAATAAAAATGGAGGCACTTTGAGTATCTTTCTCCATCCTGTTGCTCTTGTAGTCTGCAGGATGCCAAAAGTGGATCCACTGAGCTAAGACGAGCACAAACTCGTGCAAACACAGGCTTTTAAACCAGAAAGTTGAAAGAGACAGAAAAACTGCCCAAACAGCCAGTAAACTACAATTTCTGGGTCAGAAACCACTCCTCTTGTAGTAGATATGCTATTACCACTCCCACTGATAAGCTAGACTCAGAAAGGTCTGGGGGGCTCAGAAACTTACAAAACAGTCCTGGATACAGCAAATCTGCATTTGGACTAGACAAGCTCCTCGTGGTCCTGCAGATTGGTCCTAGCTACAGAGAACTCAGAAAAGCGACTACTTTCTGGATTTAAGTATCTTTGCTGTTTTTTTACTTGAAATAGCTTCTCTAGCTTACCCTAAACAAGCTTAAACTGTTTTTTAGCTGTTTGCTGCATTATTTTAATATCTGCACTTAAAGTTACATTTTAGTCGAATTTGATCTAAAGTTTGTTTGTTTAATTTAACTGTTGAGGCTGCCCACTAAAGTGTGCTAGCCTGTGTAACTGATTTATTACTGTTTCTGCATTTTCTGTGTGTTTCTATCTAAAAACAAAACAAAAAAAAAAAAATAATCCTTGTTTTCCCGCCTCTCCTCGACTAGTTTAGACCAGTTTACAGGCATTGCTGTATTCTGGGCTGTGGTGTAGTTCCTGTGTTGTCCATTACCTTACTTGGATAGAAGGAAGTTTCTTTGCTCACCAGTGGGAGTGGGGAGCCTTGAGCAGCCTACCTGTCCCTGTAGGAAGTGACCTCAGCACAAAAGCTGTAGTAATTGGTTGTTTTGGACCATTTCTAGCTCTTTTGAAGTTCCCTGTTTAAAATCCACCTCTGGGCATTTTTTTCTGGCTATACTACTCAGACAAGCTCCTCATGGTCCTGCAGAGTGGTCCTAGCTACAGAGAACTCAGAAAAGTGACTACTTTCTGGATTTAAGTATCTTTGCTGTTTTTTTACTTGGAATAGCTTCTCTAGCTTACCCTAAACAAGCTTAAACTGTTTTTTTAGCTGTTTGCTGCATTATTTTAATATCTGCACTTAAAGTTACATTTTAGTCGAATTTGATCGAAAGTTTGTTTGTTTGTTTAATTTAACTGTTGAGGATGCCCACTAAAGTGTGCTAGCCTGTGTAACTGATTTATTACTGTTTCTGCATTTTCTGTGTGTTTCTATCTAAAAGCAAAAAAACAAAAAAATAATCCTTGTTTTCCCGCCTCTCCTCGACTAGTTTAGACCAGATTACAGGCATTGCTGTATCCTGGGCTGTGGTGTAGTTCCTGTGTTGTCCATTACCTTACTTGGATAGAAGGAAGTTTCTTTGCTCACCAGTGGGAGTGGGGAGCCTTGAGCAGCCTACCTGTCCCTGTAGGAAGTGACCTCAGCACAAGAGCTGTAGTAATTGGTTGTTTTGGACCATTTCTAGCTCTTTTGAAGTTTCCTGTTTAAAATCCACATTTCCACGGCTTTGCATGGTTGTGCGCATAGCGCAGCGCCAGTTAAACTTCTTCTGGCTCCGCCAAGTCTGCTCTTCAAATTTTCCCTTAAGGAAGCTCTCTACTCTTAGTATAATCAGACTACTCGCTATATTATAAGCCTAGCACTTGTTCTCAAAACTTCTCTACTAAGTAAGCACTACATCCACCTACCACCCCTGTGAATATCCACTTCCCTTAAAGGCACAGCACTCCCTTATACTGTTCTAGCATGTCGAGTGGTAGATTACTGGCGTCCACTCCAGTTCAGCTGGTAAATCTGGGTATCTTGAGACAATGCTACAATTATCTCATGTACACCGACAACCCTCTCCTCCTCCCAACAAACACAAATACATGTGAGAGATGCAACTATATAGCCAAACTGGAGGCTGAACTCTCTCAACTCAGGGCTGGCATGACCAGACAGGAGGAGATGGTAACCACACACACAACAAACCCAGTCCCACATAGACCTACCACAACTGCAAACCAAACACATAAAACACAAAGACATACTCGGAGGCTCTAATAAAAAACTTACCAAAACAACAGAGGCTCCCAAAGCAGACATCCAAAAATCCACCACCTCAAAACAAAACACATGCAACACATACTTCAATAAATCAGTGTGTCAATCGATCACAGCCCTTAAGGCCAAACACCATGCCTGATACATTAGTAATAGGTGACTCTATAGTCAGACACACTGATGTCCCGCTTACCAGGCTGAACAAGGAGAGGGTGACTGTGAGCTGCCTATCGGGAGCTAGGATCTGCCACATAACACACGCACTCAGGTCACTCCAAAGCAAGTACAAATATGACTCTGTCATTGTCCATGCTGGCATGAATGACCTGAGACATACCTCCCTGGACTACATGAAAAGAGACATAGAGGAGCTCTCTGATTATGTAGCCCAGGCTGGTATGACCCTGACCCTGAGCAGCATCTTGCCCTCACCAAGAATGATGCCACAATACAAAGACAAGATGATCAGCTTTAATAATTGGCTCAAGTACTGGTGTCATTCTAAGGGGATCCAATGTCTGTCTGCCTGGGATGACATGTTGGACAAGCCACGCTGCTTCACAAGGGACGGCTTGCACCTGTCACCACTTGGCTTCCGGATATTGGCTAAGGCTCTTGCCACCCCCATAGTGCCTTTTTTAGGCAAGGCTCAAAAAACAAACCCACCTCCTTAGAAAACAAAATGGAAAAACTAAGGGTAATGCTGCTCAATGCCAGAAGTCTAAATCTCAAGATGCAGGCTCTCGATGCACTCCTCAGTATGGAGAACATCGATGTCTGTGCAGTAACTGAAACCTGGTTCAAGGCTCCTGAGAGCACCCCAGTGCTACCAGGCTATACCTCGTATCATGCTTTTCGGCCCCAAAACCTGGGCCGAACCACAAAGGGAGGGGGAGTGTCCATAATCATCAAGGACACCCACACCTCCAGGTTAGTAGCAACACATGAAGCATCAGAGACCATACAGGTGCAACTAACCATAGGCAAAACTGCTATACAACTGGTAGCATGTTACAGACCACCCTCCCAATCTCAGGAACCCCACTCAGCCTTCCTGAAGACATTGGAGGATATGAATGTATCACAAAATACCATCATACTGGGAGACTTCAACTACCCAAATATAGATTGGGTACATTATTCTAGCCCTAACACCCTAGCCCAAAGGTTCCTGGAATTCATAAATTCAAATGCACTGGAATGACTAGTCACCTCTCCCACTAGGGGAGATAATATACTAGACCTGATCATCACAAACATGGGGACAAAATGCTCCACACCAGAGGTATACCCCTCACTAGTGAGATCTGACCACAAACTAATCACCATGGATATACATATCCCACCTCCACCCCCAGCACAAAAGACCACAGTGAAAAACTTCTCAAAAGCAGACTTCACTCTTCTTAAGACTGAGATGGTATCCTTTAAGCCAACTGGGCCAGTGGATACCACATCCCACAATGCCAAATCCTTCACAAATGCTTTCTATGGACATCTCCAAGAATGCATGGATCATGCAATCCCAAATAAATCCAAGTCCCTCTCCACCAAAGGCAAGCGTCCTGTCTGGTGGACCTCAGCCATTAACAAATTGTATAACAAAAAAGGAAGCTACTGCACGACAGAGCAAAATCCCATAAAGGGAAGACATCTCTGATCAACACTAGCAGAAAACTACATTCTCTCATAAAAACATCCAAGGCCAACTTTGAGAGAAAAATCGCTAAGGACACTAAAGATAACCACAGAGCCTTCTTCAGCTATGTTAGAAACCTGGTGGAAACCCTCAGATATGCTCAGAGTTAGTTCACAACAAAAAAAATACATTGAACCCACAGATATTGCCAACATTCTGGCTGACAGGTTCAGTGCAAATTTCTCCCTCCTCACCCCCAAAAGAAGAAATACTTATCCCAGCTGAATGTAATCTCCTGTCATCTCAGATGTCCAAGTGAGAGCCACCCTCAACAAAGCTAAAAACACAGCATCAATGGGACCTGACGGTATCCTGGGTTGCGTGCTACGTGAACTCCAAGAAGAGCTAAACCCGCACATAAAAATGCTATTTAACCTTAGCCTTACTATAGGATATGTACCTGAACACTGGCATGGTCCCACTCCACAAAGGGGGTACCTCTACAGACCCTGGGAACTACCGCCCCATAAGCTTAACCAGCCTGGTCTGCAAAGCTATGGAAAGAATCATTATGGAACACTCAAACAGAGACATTGGGGACCTACAGACACTTGACCCCACCCAGTTCGGCTTTGTAAAGGGCAGGTCCTGCCTTTTGAACCTGGTTGACTTTTTCAATACAGTCACTAGAGCCATTGATGAGGGTAAAGCAGTCCATACAGCCTACCTGGACTTGGCTAAGGCCTTCGACACAATACCCCACTCAGGCATCATAGATAAGCTCAACAGCTTAAATGTAAACCCTTATGTCACTAGATGGGTTGCAAACTGGCTAAAGGACAGAACCCATAAAGTTAAAATCGCTGGAGCAATGTCAGACTCAAAGCCAGTCACAAGTGGTGTCCCACAGGGATCTGTCCTGGGACCCCTCTTATTCGGCATTTATTTCTTAGGTTCATAGGTTCATAGGTTCATACTAGGCTATCTGCCCGAGGGCATTTACAAGCCTAGCCCATAGTTTTGTGGCTTACGCCACCCCTTTAGTATGGGGAACTATACCCATTATTTTGCTGTGCCTCTGTTGAGCAGTGACACTGAGGTAATCCCTGGGGTATATCTGCGATCTCCCATCCATTGGTCAAGATTTCTCTTGAACAAGGCCAGCGAGGTGCTCTGCCTCACATATACCGGGATTTTATTCCACAGCATAGGAAGTCTTTGGGTGATGAATCTATCCCTCCAGCACGCCCTATTAATAGCCGTGACGAGGTTTAAGTCTCCGCCTTGTGGCTCTGACGGATCTAGATTTTTGAGGTGAAGCATATTCATCAAATCTGGGTTTGACATGGCCTTGTATGTTAGGCAAAGGTCACCTCTGAGCAAGCTGTGTTTACTGAATAGAGCTGGAGTTCTTTCAGTCGGGCAGCATAGGACAGATGTTTGAGACCCTTTATCCTTTGTTGAGGAACTTTTGTGGCCTCCAGCTGCTGCAAGTGTCGGTCAGATACATTCAATGGGGCATTGTACTCAATCATTGGTCTGATGAGTGATGAGTATAGGGAGACTATGACCTCCCTTGATCTAGATGAGAATCCTTCATGATAAGGTGGGCAATGTAGAAGGTCTTCCTAACTACTTTAGCTACATGGGTGTCGAATGACAGACTACTATCAACCTGGGTCCCCAGGTCCCTGATAACTTCTTCTGTACTCAGTGGATTGCCACCTATTTGCAGCTAGGGTAACCTTGTTTTTCCCGAAGGGTATGACTATGCATTTTTTGGCATTTAACTTTAGGCCATGGCTCTGGCACCAGTTATCCGTTTCTGTGAGACCCTTCTGAAGGATATCTGTCTCAGATGTGTTTTCTACTATGGCCCAGTTTGCAGTCATCTGCAAACTTTGTCAGCCATAACCCTCCTGTGTTTGCTTGTACTTCGAAAGTAGATGCCAAACAAGAGTGGCCCAGGACTGAGCCCTGTGGTACACCACTTGTGACAGGCTTTGAGTCGGACATGGCGCCAGCAACTCTGACCCTGTGGGTTCTGTCACTCAGCCAGTTTGCAACCCATCTTGTGATGTATGGGTTAACATTTAAGCTGATGAGTTTTTCAATGATACCCGAAAGTGGGTATTGTATCAAAGGCCTTCAGATCGAGGTAGGCTGTATGGACTGCCTTTCCTCATCAATGGCTTTGGTGACTGTTTCAAAAGTCAACCAAGTTTAGAAGGCATGATCTGCCTTTGACAAAGCCAAACTGATAATTGCAAAAGCTCCTAAGTAGTCCTGCAGATTGGTCCTACTTCTGAGAGAACTCAGAAAAGCGACTACTTTCTGGATTTAAGTATCTTTGCTGTTTTTTTACTTGAAATAGCTTCTCTAGCTTACCCTAAACAAGCTTAAACTGTTTTTTAACTGTTTGCTGCATTATTTTAATATCTGCACTTAGTTACATTTTAGTCGAATTTGATCGAAAGTTTGTTTGTTTAATTTAACTGTTGAGGCTGCCCACTAAAGTGTGCTAGCCTGTGTAACTGATTTATTACTATTTCTGCATTTTCTGTGTGTTTCTATCTAAAAACAAAACAAAAAACAAAAAAATAATACTTGTTTTCCCGCCTCTCTTCGACTAGTTTAGACCAGTTTACAGGCATTCTGGGCTGTGGTGTAGTTCCTGTGTTGTCCATTACCTTACTTGGATAGAAGAAAGTTTCTTTGCTCACCGGTGGGAGTGGGGAGCCTTGAGCAGCCTACCTGTCCCTGTAGGAAGTGACCTCAGCACAAGAGCTGTAGTAATTGGTTGTTTTGGACCATTTCTAGCTCTTTTGAAGTTCCCCGTTTAAAATCCGCTTCTGGGCATTTTTTTTTCTGGCTATACTACTCAGACAAGCTCCTCATGGTCCTGCAGAGTGGTCCTAGCTACAGAGAACTCAGAAAAATGACTACTTTCTGGATTTAAATATCTTTGCTGTTTTTTTTACTTGAAATAGCTTCTCTAGCTTACCCTAAACAAGCTTAAACTGTTTGTTAGCTGTTTGCTGCATTATTTTAATATCTGCACTTAAAGTTACATTTTAGTTGAATTTGATCGAAAGTTTGTTTGTTTGTTTAATTTAACTGTTGAGGATGCCCACTAAAGTGTGCTAGCCTGTGTAACTGATTTATTACTGTTTCTGCATTTTCTGTGTGTTTCTATCTAAAAACAAACAAAAAACAAAAAAATAATCCTTGTTTTCCCGCCTCTCCTCGACTAGTTTAGACCAGATTACAGGCATTGCTGTATTCTGGGCTGTGGTGTAGTTCCTGTGTTGTCCATTACCTTACTTGGATAGAAGGAAGTTTCTTTGCTCACCAGTGGGAGTGGAGAGCCTTGAGCAGCCTACCTGTCCCTGTAGGAAGTGACCTCAGCACAAGAGCTGTAGTAATTGGTTGTTTTGGACCATTTCTAGCTCTTTTGAAGTTCCCTGTTTAAAATCCACATTTGCACGGCTTTGCGTGGTTGTCATAGCAGCCTGAAACTTCTTCTGGCTCCGCCAAGTGTGCTCTTCAAATTTTCCCTTAAGGAAGCTCTCTACTCTTAGTATAATCAGACTACTCGCTATATTATAAGCCTAGCACTTGTTCTCAAAACTTCTCTACTAAGTAAGCACTCTAGTACTAAGTAAGCATTACATCCACCTACCACCCCTGTGAATATTCACTTCCCTTAAAGGCACAGAACTCCCTTATACTGTTCTAGCATGTCGAGTGGTAGATTACTGGCGTCCACTCCAGTTCAGCTGGTAAATCTGGGTATCTTGAGACAATGCAACAATTGTCTCATGTACACCGACAACCCTCTCCTCCTCCCAACAAACACAAATACATGTGAGAGATGCAACTATATAGCCAAACTGGAGGCTGAACTCTCTCAACTCAGGGCTGGCATGACCAGACAGGAGGAGATGGTAACCACACACACAACAAACCCAGTCCCACATAGACCTACCACAACTGCAAACCAAACACATAAAAACACAAAGACATACTCGGAGGCTCTAATAAAAAACTTACCAAAACAACAGAGGCTCCCAAAGCAGACATCCAAAAATCCACCACCTCAAAACAAAACACATGCAACACATACTTCAATAAATCAGTGTGTCAATCGATCACAGCCCTTAAGGCCAAACACCATGCCTGATACATTAGTAATAGGTGACTCTATAGTCAGTCACACTGATGTCCCGCTTACAAGGCTGAACAAGGAGAGGATGACTGTGAGCTGCCTATCGGGAGCTAGGATCTGCCACATAACACACGCACTCAGGTCACTCCAAAGCAAGTACAAATATGACTCTGTCATTGTCCATGCTGGCATGAATGACCTGAGACATACCTCCCTGGACTACATGAAAAGAGACATAGAGGAGCTCTCTGATTATGTAGCCCAGGCTGGTATGACCCTGACCCTGAGCAGCATCTTGCCTCACCAAGAATGATGCCACAATACAAAGACAAGATGATCAGCTTTAATAATTGGCTCAAGTACTGGTGTCATTCTAAGGATCCAATGTCTGTCTGCCTGGGATGACATGTTGGACAAGCCACGCTGCTTCACAAGGACGGCTTGCACCTGTCACCACTTGGCTTCCGGATATTGGCTAAGGCTCTTGCCACCCCATAGTGCCTTTTAGGCAAGGCTCAAAAACAAACCCACCTCCTTAGAAAACAAAAATGGAAAAACTAAGGGTAATGCTGCTCAATGCCAGAAGTCTAAATCTCAAGATGCAGGCCTCGATGCACTCCTCAGTATGGAGAACATCGATGTCTGTGCAGTAACTGAAACCTGGTTCAAGGCTCCTGAGAGCACCCCAGTGCTACCAGGCTATACCTCGTATCATGCTTTTCGCCCCAAAACCTGGGCGAACCACAAAAGGAGGGAGGTCCATAATCATCAAGGACACCCACCTCCAGGTTAGTAGCAACACATGAAGCATCAGAGACCATACAGGTGCAACTAACCATAGGCAAAACTGCTATACAACTGGTAGCATGTTACAGATCACCCTCCCAATCTCAGGAACCCCACTCAGCCTTCCTGAAGACATTGGAGGATATGAATGTATCACAAAATACCATCATACTGGGAGACTTCAACTACACAAACATAGATTGGATACATTATTCTAGCCCTAACACCCTAGCCCAAAGGTTCCTGGAATTCATAAATTCAAATGCACTGGAATGACTAGTCACCTCTCCCACTAGGGGAGATAATATACTAGACCAGATCATCACAAAAATGGGGACAAAATGCTCCACACCAGAGGTATACCCCTCACTAGTGAGATCTGACCACAAACTAATCACCATGGATATACATATCCCACCTCCACCCCCAGCACAAAAGACCACAGTGAAAAACCTTCTCAAAAGCAGACTTCACTCTTCTTAAGACTGAGATGGTATCCTTTAAGCCAACTGGGCCAGTGGATACCACATCCCACAATGCCGAATCCTTCACAAATGCTTTCTATGGACATCTCCAAGAATGCATTGATCATGCAATCCCAAATAAATCCAAGTCCCTCTCCACCAAAGGCAAGCGTCCTGTCTGGTGGACCTCAGCCATTAACAAATTGTATAACAAAAGAAGGAAGCTACTGCACGACAGAGCAAAATCCCATAAAGGGACGACATCTCTGATCAACACTAGCAGAAAACTACATTCTCTCATAAAAACATCCAAGGCCAACTTTGAGAGAAAAATCGCTAAGGACACTAAAGATAACCACAAAGCCTTCTTCAGCTATGTTAGAAACCTGGGCGGAAACCTCAGATATGCTCAGAGTTAGTTCACAACAACAAAAAATACACTGAACCCACAGATATTGCCAACATTCTGGCTGACAGGTTCAGTGCAAATTTCTCCCCTCCCTCACCCCCAAAAGAAGAAATACTTATCCCAGCTGAATGTAATCTCCCTGTCATCTCAGATGTCCAAGTGAGAGCCACCCTCAACAAAGCTAAAAACACAGCATCAATGGGACCTGACGGTATCCTGGGTTGCGTGCTACGTGAACTCCAAGAAGAGCTAAACCCGCACATAAAAATGCTATTTAACCTTAGCCTTACTATAGGATATGTACCTGAACACTGGCATGGTCCCACTCCACAAAGGGGGTACCTCTACAGACCCTGGGAACTACCGCCCCATAAGCTTAACCAGCCTGGTCTGCAAAGCTATGGAAAGAATCATTATGGAACACTCAAACAGAGACATTGGGGACCTACAGACACTTGACCCCACCCAGTTCGGCTTTGTAAAGGGCAGAACCTGCCTTTTGAACCTGGTTGACTTTTTCGAAAAAGTCACTAGAGCCATTGATGAGGGTAAAGCAGTCCATACAGCCTACCTGGACTTGGCTAAGGCCTTCGACACAATACCCCACTCAGGCATCATAGATAAGCTCAACAACTTAAACGTAAACCCTTATGTCACTAGATGGGTTACAAACTGGCTAAAGGACAGAACCCATGAAGTTAAAATCGCTGGAGCAATGTCAGACTCAAAGCCAGTCACAAGTGGTGTCCCACAGGCATCTGTCCTGGGACCCCTCTTGTTCAGCATTTATTTCTCAGATGTTAAAGCAAACATGGGAGGGTTGTAGCTGACAAAGTTCGCAGATGACTGCAAACTAGGTGCCATAGTCGATACACCAGCAGACACATACATCCTACAAAAAGGCCTCACAGAAACGGACAACTGGTGCCGGAGTCATGGCCTTAAACTAAAATGCCAAAAAATGTATAGTCATCCCCTTTGGGAAAAACAAAGTACCCACAAATTATCACATGGACAGCAACCCACTGAGTACAGAAAAAGTAATCAGAGACCTAGGGACCCAAGTCAACAGCGACCTCTCATTTGACACCCACGTTGCCAAAGTGGTTAGAAAAACATTCTACATTGCACACCTTATCATGAAGGGATTCACATCCAGATCCAAGGATGTCATTGTACCCCTATATTCCTCCCTCATCAGACCCATGATTGAGTACAATGCCCCATTTGGTATGTACCTCACCCGGCATTTGCAACAGCTGGAGAGACCACAAAAGTACCTCACCAAGAGGATCAAGGGTCTCCAACATATGTCTTATTCTGCCAGGCTAAAGAAACTCCAGCTCTATTCAGTAGCATACCGCCTGCTCAGAGGTGATCTCTGCCTAATGTACAAGGCCATGTCCAATCAGGAACTGATGGACATGCTCCACCTCAAAAAATCCAAATCCATCAGAACCACGAGAGCTAAAGACTTAAACCTCTGCACAAGTATGAATAGGACATGCTGGAGGGATAGATTCATAACCCAGAGGCTTCCCATGCTCTGGAACAAGATCCCAGTTCATGTTAGGCAGAGCCCCTCACTGACTCTCTTCAAGAGAAATCTTGATGCGTGGATGGGAGATCGTAAGTTTACCCCAGGGGTCACATCTGTGTCACTACTAGACAGGGGCACAGTAAACTAATTCTATTATATAAGGAGACCTTCATTGTGTCACTACTAGACAGAGGCATAGTATTCTAAATCTATTCTGTGCATTTTTGTACCATTTCATGGGGTGGCAAAAGCCACATCACTATGGCTAGGCTTACAAATGCCCCAGGGCAGATAGCCTAGTACTAAACTATGAAACTAGTTACAGGAAAGGCAGGAAACAAGCTTAGAACTTTTTTTTTCATAAAGGTTTGGTATACAAAACATTTTCTGCATCACCCCTTGTAAATATCAGGTTCAATGCAGTCAATAATAGGGAACAAAAAATTCTTATTTTTTCACATTTGCTGGTATGTTTGTACAAATCATTTTACTTTTCTTATTTGTATGGCATAATCTTCTTTCAGCTTTTTCCCAGTTAGGGGTCACCACAGAGGATCCCCTGTCTGCTCATGATTGGCAGTGGAGTTTACGGTGTCGAGTTGCCAGCCTGGCGTCCAACCTCCACAGAAGGCGCACACACACCTGGGGCCAGTTTAGACTGTCCAATCCACCTTCAGCATGTCTTTGGGATGTGGGAGGAAACATTTGTATGGTATAGTATTCTACTGAATTTCATGGTTCTGCCTCACATGGCAGACATTCTCCTGCATATACCACATTTACCATCTCACAGGTACAATGTTTTGGGACAGGGTATGGCATTTAAATATGTTTACTAAAAACAATGGAGGACTATTGGCCATATATCTGCAATAGTAACAATTCTGACAAGCATATATTCCCTCTGCTACCTTGGTCCCACCTTTGCTTTTATTTATTTATTTATTTTCCCTAACTTATTTTTTAAAGTTATATGCTCTTTTGTTAACAAATACTGGTTCCTCCCCCACTACACAACTTTTTGTTCCCCTTTTAAAATATTCCAATTTTCTTTGATAATATTTCTAATTGTATAGGTGTTCAACATGCATGCAAACACAGTGCAGAGATTATACCAATCTGTCTCTGGGGTTTCTTCTTTTAAATCTTGACTATTTGATTGCCATGGCAGGGCTAGCCACTCAAGTCATGTAAAATTTGGCTCTAGGTGATTCAGTCATGTTGACTAATGTCACCAAATGGACATGGGTATTTGCTGGTGATAAATAGGTTGAGGACCTGCATCAGGAACCCATGTTAACAGTGGGAGAGGTGTAAATGCCTTTATTGGGCAGTGAATGCCTGCCATAAAGCCCAGCAGCAATGGGTCATGGCCAGCTGATATCCAGTTGATTAGCTTTGGTTACCTGGGAAAGCTCTGTTAAGTAAAAGCTGGACATAAAACCAATCAACCTGTCAAATCTGAACTCAGAATAGCTGCACTCTATGTATGTTCACTGAAAGGATGCAGCTTGGAAGTGGATGACATGATGGTAATGATGAGGCTGGACATCCCATGTATCCAGGAAACAAGATGGAAGGGCAGTACAGCAAAGCAACTTGGTTTGGGATCCAGAGATTACTACTTAGGAGGAGGGTAGGCTAGAAATGGTGTGGGAACTGTGGTGAGGGAGAAGCTTCAGAAGACAGTGAGGGATGTCATCAGAATTAGTGACAGACTCGTGGCAATCATACTCCAGCCTAATGATAGGTCAGTATTCATAATCTCAGCCTGTGCCCCACAGCAGGGATGTGACAGTGAGGAAAAGAGTGCTTTCAGACAGCAGTTGCAGAATGTACTAGTTAAACCATGACAGTTGGTAATAATGGGTGACTTGAATGCACATATCAGTACAGACAGAACAGGATATAAGGACTGTCTGGGTCCACATGGGTGAGGCAACAGGAATAAAGAAGAGGCCATTCTAGACATCAGTCTGGCAAATTGGGTTGATAGCAGCCAAGACATAGTTTAGAAAGAGAGGCAGTCACAAAATCACATACAAGAGTGGCCAATGTGCAACTCAGACTTCCTCCTAGTAAACAAAGGGCACTGGTGTAGAATCAGCTATTGCAAAGCCATCCCCAGTGAAACAGTCAGCCCACACCATAAACCACTGATTGCCACAATCAGCTGCAAGCAGTGGTCAGAGAAGACTCTAAAGTCAACAGAGACTAGACTGAAGACCTGGAAGTTGACTGTAGAGAAAGCATAGCAGTTTAAGGCATTACTCAAGGCTCTAACACCTCAAGAAGAGGAGGAAATAGGTGAAGTTGAAGAGGAATGTCAGTGATTCATAAAGCATATGTGAGGATTACAGAACAGATATGTGGCTGAGCCAGGTATGGAAATAAGATACATAAGGAAAGCTGGTGGAGGGATGCAGAAGTCCTGTAAGTCATCAAAATAAAGGAGGAGCGCAGGAAAACATGGGAGATAGAAATGATGGACCGGGCTAAGTAGGAATACTGGTTAGATAACAAAGGCTAAAAGAGCAGTTGCAATAGCAAAGAACAAAACATCAGAGGCACTCTACCAGCTTCTGGAAAGTAAGTCAGTAGATGGGACAAAGAAGCTCTATCAGGTTGCAATTCAAAGACAGTAAGATAAAGAGGGTCTATATCATGTGGTTGAAAGCTAATAATAGCGAACGACCACAACTTCGAAAACACCAGAACTCAAAGTTGTTATTGTGGGGTCGCACTGCAGTGTAGATAGAGGTATTTGCCCTTTCCTCACTGTAGTGTGACCTCGGAGTTGGTATATATATTTAGCGGGGTGTGTGAGGGGAGCAGCCCCCCACAATTGCAACTTTGAGTTCCTGTGTTTTCGAAGTTGTGGTCATTTGCTATTATTAGCGTTTGACCACGTGATATAGACCCAGATAAAGAAGATAGTCAGACACCCTTCATAAGAGATGCCAGCAGCAACCTGGTCACTAATTCACAGGACAGTAAAGGCAGTTGGAAGGATTATTACCAGGAGCTTCTGAATGAAGAAAATTCCACAGAAGCTGTACTGGTCCAGACACAGTCTATGACAAGTGAAGAGGAGGAGCCCACCATAGAAGAGGTTAAGAACAGCACTAAGGAAAATGATGTCAGGGAAAGTAGCAGGCTTGGATGAGGTCACAGCAGATATGATAAAGGTGCTGGATGAGACAGAGAGAAATGGCTCCTGAGGGTACTCATAGCAGTGTGGAGAGAGAGGCTTATCCCAGATGACTGGATAATAAGTATGCTAGTGTCAGTGTTCAAGAATAAAGTGGACATTCACAACTGTAAGCAGTACAGAGGTTTCAAACTCCTGTCACATTACATAAAAGTCCTGGAGAGGGTGATTAATAAATGAATATGAAGATTGTAGAAAGTAGGATGGGAAACGAGCAGTTCAGATTCAGATCGAGATGTAGCACAACTGACCCAATATTTGCAGTGAGACAGAAAGTTGAGAAGAAGCTAGAAATGAGGAAAGAGTCTAAATGGGTATTACTAGACTTGGGGAAAGCATATGACAGGGTACTAAGAAAGCTTGATCTGGGCAGTCCTGCAGTGGTTCCAAGACCCTGAAACATTGGAATAACTGGTGCTAGCTATGTACAAGGACCCAGCGTCTCAAGTATGAACAGTGTTCAGTTTTACAGAGGAATTCCCAGTAAGAGTAGGTGTACACCAGGGTTCAGCTCTGATTCCAATGCTGTTCATACTCGTGATGGACTATATTAGCAAACATGTCAGAGGGGCAGCTCAACAAAGTTGATGTATGCAGATGATGTGGTGTTACAAGCAGATTCTGAACAAGAACTTCAGCAAAGGATAGGGGAATGGAATGAAAAACTGAAGGCACATGAATGAAACTGAGTTCAGATGAGACTGTTGTAATTGTAGCAAATGGAGGAGTTCAGAAGAAGTTGAGAATTGAGACAGAAGAGAAAATAGTGGAACAGGTTAACAGCTTCAGGTATCTGGGAGGGGTGGTTGAGGAGAAGGGAAGTTTGAATGAGGAGGTCAAAGCTAGAATCAGAGGGGCTGAAGCCAACTGGTACAGAGTGCCAGGTGTAGTATATAACAGAAGAATGCCAAAGAAGCTGAAAAGTAAGGCGTACAAAACAGTGGTATGACCAGTCCTACTGTATGGTATGGAAACCTGTGCAGTAAAGGCAGAGCAGGTGAGGAAGCTAGAGGTGATACAGATAAAGTTCCTGAGAATGGTGGTACAGTACACACTGTGAGACAGGCAAAGACATGAGGACATCAGAGCAGAAGCCAAAGTGGCTCCAATTGCAGTAAAGGTCAAAGAGAATAGATTACAGTGGTTTGGGCACATGTGCAGAAAAACAGAAGACAATCCGGTGAAGATGATTTTGGACAAACAGGAAGAAGGCAAGTAGAAACAAGGGCATCAAGTTAAGGAGGTGGATGGACTGAGTGAGAGAAGATCTGTGACAGTCTTGCATAGATGTCAAAGAAAGCAGGAGAGTGGCACTGAATAGTTAGAGATGGCAACAGCTGACACGACACCCCGACCCTATGTAGAAATGGGAAAGAGGAGATTGATGATGATGATGATTTGTTTGTTGAGTGTGTGGTCTATACACATTTTTTATACCTTCATATATCTCATTACCTGATGATTTGTTTGTTGAGTGTGTGGTCTATACACATTTTTTATACCTTCATATATCTCATTACCTGATGATTTGTTTGTTGAGTGTGTGGTCTATACACATTTTTTATACCTTCATATATCTCATTACCAATACCTTTGACTAATTAATTGGGGAAACCCCCTTTCAATAAATATGTTTCCAATTGTTCAGCTTACTTTTCTCAACTCTCTTGTTAAAATATGTTAATTTACAACATTTTTGATAATTAAAATGTCCAAAAGCACTATACTGACTTTACTGACTCTTAAGAAATGTAATTGTACAAGATCAGGACGCTCTGCAAGTGGGGAGATTAGTCAGCAAAAAATAAAGTACAAGTAATAGGGCTGAATACTGGCTTGGGTAACTGTATCAGAAGGTAATAAGATGACAAATAATATAAAACTAATTTCCTTGAGTGTAAATGGGATAGCCACTCCAGTAAAAATAGATAGTTCAAGTTTATTATAGTGTTTTAAACCTAAACACTTTAAGTTAAACTGGGATTAAAAAATATAATAATTAACTTCCAAAAGGGAATTATAAAAATATGCAGAGATTTGCTAAAAATACTTCTTGACAAGCTTAAGCAAATGTGTTACAAAACTGCAACAACTTGTCAAAAAACTTTGACAAAAATATTGCAAAACTTAATATAACAGCTATAATATAAAAATAACTGCATTGAAATTTAAATACTGATACAATTATATCAGCTGCCAGATTCAAAAGATGAAAGTCTGAAGACAGCATTAAATAATGTCCCAATGTTTAAAAATGAGTTGAGAATCCCATTCACAAATTAAATTAGTCTTTCCAAGTAATAATGACAAGCAGCCATTCTTCTTCTTTCGGCTTTTAGGGGTCACCACAGCGGATCACCTTGTCTGCTCATGAATGGCAGTGGAGTTTTATGGTTTTGAGTTGCCAGCCCGGCGCCCAACCTTACACACACACACACACACATACACACACACTTTAGAGTGTCCAATCCACCTACAGCATGTATTTGGGATGCGGGAGGAAACCAGAGCACCCAGAGGAAACCCACACAACCACAGGGAGGACATGCAGACTCTGCACAGAAGGCACCCCAGCCGAGGATCGAACTGGAGAACCTCTTGCTGTGAGGCAGCAACGCTAACCGCTGCACCACCATGGCCGCCCAATGACAAGCAGCCATATAACCCCCAAAATTCAACACAGCAGAGCAAACAACAAACAGTCTATAAAATGAATTAAACAAAACTTCATTCCACCAAAGGAAGTAACAAAAACCCTTTTGCTGTCTTTGCAGTCTATACCAAATTGCTTATACTCTCTTTATGAAATAGCTTACTCTCCATGTCTGCTCAGGCTGAACCATGGCTGGAAATGCACACTGCTAACACCTGGAACAGAACAACTTCCTTCCTTCCTTCATCCATTGATCTACGACTGCGAAAAAGCAACATTGGGACAAAAGAAAAAAACAGTTATCAAAAGTAGTAGAATATCATCCCGTCACAGATATTTTAAAATCCTACCCTGGAAGGAATAGTTCAAACAAATCCTTTAATGAAAAAAAAACAAAAAAAACGAAAGATGTAGCACACTCCACTGTCTGGCAGTCACCAGCTGCCATTGTTGGGAGTGGAACTATGTCACTAGACATCAGATAGGAAAGATACTTTTACTATCAAAGAAATACAAAATAAGGACTGTTGCATTACAAACAACACATTTAACACAGCTGGATAATAATAAAAGCAAGGACAGGAATGAATAATCATAGCTTCAGCTAATTAAGAAGGAGCTTGAAGATGAGGGGTGACAATGTTCTTAGCTAGGTCTTTCCCTATGCAGGTGGAAGAGGTTTCAGACCCTCAAGGAAGATTAGTTGGAGTCAGAATGGTTGTGGAGAAATGCCTTATATAAGTTTTGGTTTATATTTCAGTTGGAGTTTACCAATTGGAGCTGAGGTCCTTTGAGTCAAAATGAATGATTTTGCTACCAGGGCATCACTTCACTTATGGAGACTGGCAGTTAATAACTCATGTGGAGGAGGAGGAATGTGGTCCTAGAAGACTAAACTTATTGGGGGTTGAGATTTTTTTTTTTTTGCAAGCTATTGTAGACGTCTTGAGTTATTGTATGAAAACAAGGTTTAAAATCAGGTAGGGGATAGAGAATGTCACTTATTTATTACTTGGCACTGGCAAGTTGTACAGCATGGCCCAGGCTATACAAGTTTTACATAACAGGGCAGTATGCATATAAGTTGAAAAAAATATTTAGAACTTCTGTTGCGCTTGTACCATGTGCCAGTAGCATTTGAGATATAGTTAGGTGCAAAATACGTGGGAGATGCTCATTGAGGATTGCTGGTACATTTTATGCAAGAACAACTAATTAAACAGTGGTCAAATGAGTTGTTACAGCTAAAGCTTAAACTGGATAGATGGCATGAGGCAGATCAATGGGAATGATTTAAGGTAAAGACTAAGGCTGCACTATGGGAAAAATGCTCAAATAAAATTAGGAGCGTGGAAAGGGAAAGATTTGAGGGATATGTCATACATACAGTAATATAATTAAGACATTGCTGTTTATAGACAATATGCATGTGACCTGCAAATCCCTCTTTATCATTAGTTTAGCTCTGAGAAAGTGTGGACTAGGGATACCTATGCAAAATACTTCTAGCAATAGAATTTCCAAACAGTTTTGTGCATTTATTAAAGAGAATATACAACACTGCGGTGGTGGTGCTGCGGTAGCGTTGTCGCCTCATAGCAAGACGTTGTCCCGTTCGATTCTCAGCTAGAGCGTCTTCTGTGTGGAGGCATATATGAATGGGGTGTGCCTTCCTTGAAGGTTGTGCATCAGGGCTGGTAACCTGGTACGTACAAATCCACTACCAATCATTAGTGGACCGGAGTTTCGCTGTGGCGACCCCTAACCGGGAAAAGCCGAAAGACACAAACAAATTAAAGAGAATATACAGTTTGCAACAAAGTCAGCAGAGCACTTCTCATTGACAAGGGGTACTTGTGGGGTGCTGTCTCTCTTGTTATTCACTTCATACCTTGAACCCTTGGTATGCTACTTCAGATGTAAAGGTATATAATTGGGGTTGAAAATAGTTGAAAATATCCCTTTTAGACAACATTTTGATGTCAAGTAAGCTTAACACTGATGTAAAAAATGAATTTAATACAGTAGAGGAATTTTACAGGAGCTCTGACTATAAAGTAAACCAAGTAAAAACAGAGTCAGTGGTGATGCATTTTACTCCCCAATGACTTAAGAGATTGATATTTTTTCAGGGAGGACCTAATAATCTGAAATACTTGATAATCTAATTGACAGTTTCATATGCTGGTTCTAGGAAGTTAATGTATATTAAGTGAGACATCGTTAACATTTTTTCACAAGTGGAGCTTACAGAAGATCTGGGCTTTACAGTTATGTATTCTTCCATAGAATCTCTGTATTGGACAAATCTGTATGTATGCCACAGAATGGGTCTATGGTATATGTAAAGACATATTTTTAAAACCTTATATAAGCCAACCAAACTTTACGAATAGGCTGAAACAGACTTCTCCTATCTAAATAAACGACACATGATCTCCATATGTCCTGTTGGAAAAAATGTTAGAGGTATGGAAAAAAAATAAGAAACCTTGATTTGTTTTGCAAGTAGGACTTTCCTAGAGAAAACAACTCTAAAAATGTTAGAAATAGTTTAATAAGTGGAGGGATAATCAACAATAATTGTATTTTGAGAGCAGAGAAAAAAAAAAATCAGCTTCCAAAATATTGGCCTAGACTTTTGAGTGACATTGGGATATTAAATGGGGAAAATGGAAGTTTATTAAAAGTAAACTAGCATAAAGAAAAACGTTATCATGCAGGGCATGTTGGAGGAAGCAAAGAGGATTAACAATAGAAAGGGAGAAGAAGTTACAAGAGCAGGCATGATAGCTACTGTTATTAAGGGTAGCACTACAGGGACAAGAGCCCTCTTGGTCAGGCATACTGGGTGCTTTTTGATTCCAATGAAGCTGAAAGTAATAAGCTTAGGAATATTTGGGAGAAACTAGTAAACAAGCAATATACAAATCAGGAATAGCAGTCAGGATGCCTAATGCCTAAGTACGCCACTAAATCACGTAGGTTTTACATATTTCATGGAAATGTGACATTATATTTATACAACAACTAGTTTTCAGAGAATCTTCTTGGGTTTGAATGGAAACTGTTGAAGATGTGGACAATGACTCAGGGGGGACTGAATCCATGTTTTCTGGCATGCCCATGATTAGAGGTTTTTAAGAGGGGGAATTCAGAATATGTTGGTATAGACATTTAATAAAACAGCAAATATGTGAATTGATTACATTTTTGTTAGGCTAGAATAGAAGATCAATTCCCCATGCGTAAACAAAACCTACTATTTATAATGTTATTATTTAAGAAACTACAGACAAGAAATTGGAATTCTCAAAAATGCTTTGCGTAAGTGATCACAGAGAAATAGTAATAGCAGATGTAGAGGAAGAGGTGATGAATAAAGGCACAAGGCAATGGTTTTACAATAAACAGCTGCCCTGGTATCAGTACATAGAGCATTGGACAATGTTTAGTAATAGTAAGGAATAAAGGCCCTAACAATAACATAAGTAATATACTGACTGCCTCCCTTCCTTTCCTTTCACTGCTGCCATTAAGCATCAGTAAATGGTGTTGAAAGACAGGGGAGGGCAATGAATCTAAATATTTGGTAGCTAAAAAAACAAATGAGTACATCTTTTGGAAAAGTTTGTGGATACTGCGGTAAAATTCTGAGATGTGGAATGAAAATTATCAAGCTTCAACTTTTATATCTCTGTGTATATGAAATTAAAGTTCTATGTACTAATTTTCATTTTTTATGCAAATGTGTTATAATAATCTGCTCAATAAAATTTATAGAAAATGATCAATATAAAAAATTATTTTCCTTAATCATGGCAGACAGGTTCAGTGCAAACTTCTCCCCCCCCTCCCCCCACAAAAGAGCAAGTATCTATCCCGGCAGAGGGCTGCCTCCCAAACATCTCAGATGCTCAGGTGAAGGCTGCCCTCTCCAAAGCAAAAAACACTGCTTCCATGGGACCAGATGGCATCCCAGGTTGTGTCCTACATGAACTACAAGAGGAACTAATCCCTCAAATAAAACAGCTATACAATCTCAGCCTCACTACAGGATATGTGCCCACAGAATGGCGTACAGCAACAGTGGTCCCACTCCACAAAGGTGGAGCCTCTACGGACCCTGGAAACTATCGCCCCATAAGCCTGACTAGCTTAGTCTGCAAGGCTATGGAGAGGATCATCATGGAGCTCATAAACAAAGACATTGGGGACCTACAGACACTAGATCCTACCCAGTTCGGCTTTGTCAAGGGCAGATCCTGCCTTTTGAACCTGGTTGACTTCTTTGAAACAGTCATCAAAGCCATAGATGAAGGGAAGGTAGTCCACACAGCCTATCTGGACCTTGCAAAGGCATTTGACACAATACCCCACTCAGGCATCATAGATAAGCTATCCAGCTTAAATATAAACCCCTATGTCACAAGATGGGTTGCAAACTGGCTCAAAGACAGAACCCACAGAGTGAGAGTTGCTGGAGCCATGTCAGACTCGAAACCGGTCACAAGTGGCATCCCACAGGGTTCTGTCCTGGGACCACTCTTGTTCGGTATATACTTTTCCGAGGTACAGGCAAATGTGGGAGGACTATGGCTCACCAAGTTTGCAGATGACTGCAAACTGGGTGCCATAATCAACTCTCCAGCTGACACAAACATCCTTCAAAAAGGTCTCACAGAGACAGATAACTGGTGCCAGTGCCATGGTTTAAAGCTAAATGCCAAAAATGTATAGTCATACCCTTTGGCAAAAACAATGTGCCCACAAATTACCACATAGGCGGAAACCCATTAAGTACAGAGAAAGTTATTAGGACCTGGGGACCCAAGTTGATAGCAATCTCTCCTTTGAAAACCACATTGCCAAAGTGGTTAGAAAGACCTTCTACATAGCCCACCTCATCATGAAGGGTTTCACATCTAGATCAAGAGAGGTAATCATGCCCTTTATTCATCCCTCATCAGGCCCATCATAGAATACAATGCCCCTTTTGGGATGTACCTTACCCAACACCTGCAGCAATTAGAAAGACCCCAAAAGTATCTCACCAAGAGGATCAAGGGTCTCAAACAGATGCCATATGCTGCTCGGTTAAAAAAACTCCAGCTCTACTCAGTTGCATACCGCCTACTTGGAGGCGATCTATGCCTGACATACAAAGCTATGTCAAATCCAGAATTAATGGACATGCTCCACCTCAGTAAATCTAAATCCCTTAGAGCCACACGCTCGAGGGACTTGAACCTCAGCACAGAAATAAATAGAACTTGCTGGAGGGACAGGTTCATAACCCAGCGGCTCCCTTCGTTCTGGAATAGAATTCCAGTTCATGTGCGGCAGAGCACCTCACTGAATCTCTTCAAGAAGAATCTCGATAAGTGGATGGGGATCGTAGGTTTGTCCCAGGGATTACTCCCGTGTCACTATTAGACAGAGGCACAGTAAACTAAACCTTAGAAAGGGCACAGTATACTCAAATCAAGGGGTGTCGTAAGCCATACAGAATCGGGCTAGGCTTATAATTGCCCCAGGGCAGATAGCCTAGTATGAACCTATGAACCTATGGTGGGCTTGAATGCATTGAACAGATACAAGACATTTCTCATAAGAGGTAGCAAAAACTGTTCATTTTAGGAAGAAATATACATTTCTTAGAATCATCACTTTTGTGACCATTGCAGAGTACAAAAATGCACTTTTTCAGTGGAAATACATGTGATTACTGGCAATATCCCACTGCACTGCCACCAATTAAATAACATCCCTTAATATCCTGGATCAGTAATAAGGAGCTTCAATCCTCACTACTGACTCCAATATGAGACTGTCACTTAAACAGAAGTAATATTTCACAATTTTCCCCTAAGAACACAACAGGAACATGCTCTATTTTCCTGGGACTGGACTATCTACATCTGTCCACCCCAAATGTATTTTCTTATTACACACTTCAGAGCAATATGTCCCAGTTTAAGACCTCTGATACACTCACACTCAAAGTAAATTTAAATCTCACATGAGTGTCTACATGCCCTTGTAAAGGGGTGTCTAATTATGAAAATTAAATATCAAAATAAATGATACTTATGACCATAAGCATCCAGGCCTTTGAGGTGACCTGGGGAGTATCAGACAGGTAGCAGCACTCTCTAATCTAAAAAAGAAAAAAAAACACTGATTTCCAGCCACAATGTAAAGTAATGAAAAACATTTAGTAATAAGTAAAATAATTACAAGAATGTAAATCAATAGCTTCCAATAAACACCAGAACTTGGTCACCTATAGTGTACAATTAAACTGTACGATAGAAGCCCATTATTCTAGAAAAACTCTATCTTAATCACTAAGCTTTCCTAATCTAAAGAATACTGTCCCTGGTCTAATCTGACACATAACAGCAAGGCAAAAGCAGGCTTACAGTTTTTTGGAGAGTTCTCTTTCATGGGTGTACATTGACTGCACAGTACTGTAACTGACTGTACTTCACAAAATTGCCCAGCACTTGACAAACTGCAGTCTCAACTGTCTCATTTTAAAAAATCACAGCTGTTTGAAAAAGTTCTTTTCATGTCAATCAGCTGTTTAAATAATCACCTAGCAACCAAGAACATTCTAATGATATCACCCACTGTTCAGCTGATTAAAACACAGTACTTTAGAATGCCCTTCTCAAACATGCACAGTTAGAAATGCATCAAAAACTGACAGATTCTCTAAACATTCATATAAACAGGGAAATACTCAACATTTTAAAACATTTACATTTTCACAAGTAGACATGCTGTCATACCAAGTTAATCCAGAATATACCAAAATCTTCTGCCAGACATACAAACACAGATGACAGTGTTTTAATTTTCTTCACAATCACTTTAAGGGAAATTTTACCTTTCCATGAGATGCATCAACTTTAGAGTTGATTATATTAGTAAGGGAGGTAGAAGGTTGTGAAGCAAACTGCATGGAGTTTGTGTATGTGTGTCAGGAGTAGGGCTTACTCCCACAGAAAAAAAACAGATACTAAATTATGCTGAAAACATTATATTTGATTTTATACTATATTCACAAAGATGTTTTTCATGATTATTGTGTAGAATCATTATAAGATCTACAACATACATATACATTCATAGGTGTGTACTAGGCTAATGACCCTGGGGCCTATGTAAGCCTAGCCGATAAGAATCCCTAGTATCATGTCAACAGACATTAGTTCCTATTGCCTTTATATAGCAGGGCAGCTGAAGTGATCCCCGAGGTGAATTTTCTATTTCCCATCCGCTCGTTAAGATTTATTTGAAGAGGGCCAGAGAGGAGCTCTGCTTGACGTGGATGGGGAGTCTGTTCCAGAGCATGGCCAGTCTCTGGGTAAGGAATCTATCCCTCCATTTAATGTGGTAACAGGATTGTGGTCCCTGGAGCATGTGGCATGGGGGGATTGTTGTTTTTTTTAGATGTAGCATGTCTAGCAGCTCTGGGTCAGACATGGCTTTGTAGGTTAAGCAGAGATCGCCTCTAAGGAGGCAATATGAGACTGAGTATAGCTGGAGTTTTTTGAGTCTGTCAGTATAGGGCATGTGTTTAAGGCCTAGAATCCTCTTGGTGAGGTATTTTTGTGGCCTTTCCAGCTGTTGCAGGTGTCTGGTGAGGTACATGCCAAAAGGGGCATTGTATTCTATAATAGGTTTAATGAGGGATGAGTAGAGAGGGATGATGACCTCTTTCTTCCTAGATGAGAAACTTTTTGTGATGCGATGTGCCACATAAAAGGATTTTCTAACCACAGTGGCGATGTGGTTGTCAAAGGAGAGGTTGCTATCAACCTGTGTTCCCAGATCTTTTATTATACCTTCTGAGTTAAGTGGAACACCATTGATGTTGTAGTTCATGGGCATAGAATTTTTCCCAAAGGGAATAACAATGCATTTTTTGGCATTTAGTTTAAGGCCGTGGTTCAGGCACCAGTCATTGGTGTCAGTGAGGCCCCTTTGTAGGATGTCTACATCAGTTGGGGATTCTATAATGGCTCCCAGTTTGCAATCATCTGCAAACTTGGTCAGCCAGAGTCCTTTTATGTTGGCTTGAACTTCTGAGAAGTAGATGCCGAACAGAAGGGGACCCAGGACAGATCCCTGTGGGATGCCACTCGTGATTGGTCAGTAGTCCAATTTGGAGTCTGCAACCTTCACAGTGTGAGTTCTATCCGTGAGCCAGTTAGAAATCAACCTTGTGACTTAGACTCACTAATCTAGGCATTAACCCCTATCAATGATTCCCGGGTAGGGAATGGTACCAAAGGCCTTGGCAAGATCGGCTGTGTGTACCACCTTGCCCTCGTCCACAGCTCTGGTGATGGACTCAGAGAGGTCTACCAGATTGAGCAGGCATGATCTATCCTTCACAAATCTGAACTGTGTGGGGTCCAGAGTTTGGAGGCTTCCTATATCCCTATTTATAAGGTCCACGTTGATATGGTCCATAGCCTTGCATATCAGACTAATCAGGCTAATAGGGTGGTAGTTTCCAGGGTCTGTAGTCACTCCCCCTTTGTGGAGTGGGATGACTGTGGCCGTTCACCATTCAGTGGGTACAAAGCCTGAATTGAGGCTGTGATTGAACAGGGCAGTCAGGTGTGGTGCCAGTTCATTTTGCAGCTCATGTAGGATGCATCCAGGAATATTATCGGGTCCCATGGAAGCTGTATTCTTGGATTTAGACAGTGTGGTTTTAACCTGAGCAGCAGCAATATTAGGAACTTGACACCCCTCAGGAATTGCGCTTGGCCCTTTGGGGGGGTGAAAGGGGTGCAAAGTTTGCACTGAACCTACCAGCCAATATATTGGCAATGTCAGCTGGCTCTGTATATATGCTGCCATTGTGCTGTAGCTCAGAGCAGACCTGAGTGTTGCCCTGAAGATTCTTGACATAACTATAGAATGTCTTGTGGTTGTCTTTAGTATTTGCTGCTATTTTGTTTTCATAGCTAGCTTTAGAGGTTTTGATGAGGTACCTCAATTTTTTGCTAAGGCTAGCTAAGGATTTTTTTCCAGTCTTGGGACTTTACCCTTTTCTGCAACGGTTTCTTCCTTCTGTTGTAGAGGTTGTTTATTGTAGGGATGCACCAGATTGGCTTCCTTTTTTGGATGTAAGCATCTTGGTTCTGTTTGGAATGGTTCTATCTATGTACTAGTGAATGTGTTCGTACAGCGCAATGGTGTATGATTCAGCAGTCGAGCAGCTATTTTCCAACTGCATGCATGTCATAAAGTTTGCCACCTCCATTTTTAGGAGCCCAAAGTTTGCTTTGGAGAAGTTTTTTACAGTGGTTTCATTTTCGGTCGGAGATGGGGGGGTGTGGATATTCATGGTGATTAGCTTGTGGTCAGATCTTCAGTTGTAGAGCAGCAGTTGCTCATGTTGGTTATGACCAGATTGAGGAGGATGTTACCCCTAGTGGGAGTAAGAACAAGTTGGTCCAGGGCATTGGAATTTATGAATTCCAGGAATCGTTGAGCAAGTGAGTTAGTACTTGAGTAATTTTCCCAGTTTATGTAGTGGTAATTTAAGTCCCCCAGTATTAGGGTGTTGGGTTGCATTTTGGTATTTTCCAGGATGTTTAGGAATGTGGAGTGGTAGTCTTGGGACATGGTGGGGGGCCTATATCAGGCAGCCACCTGAATTGCTGTCTTGCCCAGTGTTAGTTGTACCTGGAGTATCTCTGAGGTGTTGTGTTGGGCTACTAGTCTGGAGGTGTGTATATCCTTTCTGAATATGGAGACACCGCCGCCTTTAGTGCTTCGGTCCAGATTTTGGAGCCTAAAGGTTTGGTATGAATTATAGCCTGGTAGTGCGGAGGTGCTCTCTGTAGCCTTGAACCAGGTTTAACTTACTGCACAGACATCGAAGTTCTCCATTTTAAGGAGGATTTTGAGATTCAAACTTCTAGCATTGAGTAGCATAACTCTCAGATTCCATTTGGTTGTAGCAGTTACGATGGTACTTTTGACATAAGGACATTGCCTAAAAAATGCACTATAGGGGTGGCAAGCACCTTAGCTAGTATCCAGAATCCCAGGGGTGACAGATGCAGGCCATCTCTGGTGAAGCATCGAGGTCTGTCGATCATGTCATCCCAGGCAGACTGATACTGGATCCCCTTAGAATGACACCAAAAGTTTTGCCAATTGTTAAAGTCAATCATTTTCTTCTTGTAGTGTGGTATCATTCTGGGTGATGGCAGGATGCTACTCAGGGCTAGGGTCATAACTGCCTGAGCTACATGGTTTGAGAGCTCCTCCATGTCTCTTTTCATGTAGTCCAGAGAGATAAGTCTCAGGTCATTTACACCAGCATGGACAATGACCGAGTCATATTTGTGCTGCTGTGAAGTGACCTGAGCGAGTGCATTATGTGGTGGATCCTGGCGCCTGACAGGCAGCTAACTGTAACTTTCTCCTAGTTCAACCTGATGAGTGGGACATCAGTGTGCCTTACTATTGAATCACCTATAACTAGTGTATTGGGCATACTGTGTTGCCTTAGGGGCTTTTTTTGGGTGGCACAGTGTTCGTGTGAACTATGTGTTGTGAGGTTTGTACTGTGGTGTGGTGGTTGCTTGCATGTCTGCCTTGGTGGTCTCTGTTTGGGTAGATTTTTAATGACAGCCTCCGCAAAGGTGGGTGTGTGTTTTGTGTTTCTATGTGAGGATTATGGTGGTGTATGTTTTGGAGGACTATGTGTTCCATGTGGTGTGGTGCAGGTGTTGGCCTTCTCTTGGCTGGCAAGTCCAGTCATGGCTTGAGAGTGCTTTGGTTCTAACTTGGATATATATGTGCATCTCTCATAAGTCTGGGTGTTGAGAGGTAGGAGGAGAGATTTGACTGTGTACATGAGACAGTTACTATATTGCCTCAGGATACCCAGGTTCACCAGGTTACTAGGAGTGAGCACAGGGAACTGACCTTTAGACATACCTGGATGGGTGTTAATTTAATAGTACTGAAGTTGTTTAGTACTGGTAGCAGTAAAAATGCTCCAGTAAATGCTATGAGAGGCTTTGAGCAAGTGCTAGACTTTGATACTCAAGTCTAGTGCAAATGGATGTTAGGCTGGCAAGATTTAAGGAAAATTTGAAGATTAGACTTTCTGGCACCAGAAATAGATTAACCCTAGCTTAGAGGTGCTGTGCAACATGCAAAACCACACAAACATGGGTTTTTAAGGCAGAAAGTTAAAAGGGATAGAAATGCTGGCCAAATGAGCTACAATTTCAGAGTTTGAAACCACTCCTCTTGTGACTGATAGGCTGCCCAGTGTTTACCACTCTCACTGGTAGGCGGAGAGGCTTCATTTGATCACAGAAAGGTATGGGGCACTAAGAAACTACAAAACAGTCCTGAATACAGCAACATCTGTAACTGGACTATACTGGTTAAGAAAAAGGTGGGAAGAAAGGCAAACAAGCAAGATTTTTTTTCTTTTTTACAGGTAAACGGAGAATACACTTAGCGAGGGCAAGCATATCTCTCAGGTGTCCCTGATTTTGACTCAATCCTTCCTAAAACTGGTATTGGTGACTTATGGAAATAAGGTGGATAACTGACTTAAAAAAGTATAGTAATTCACATTCTCTTATTCTGCCAATATCTAAGTTAATAGTGCTAATATTTTAAGAGTGTCCCTGGTTGCCTGTGTTTATTTCTGTATGTATCCCTGATTTTGTTGAGATTTGCCTCTAATTCATTGAGAGCTATACTTAATAGGTTGAGACGTGGATTGATTAGATGGATCAAACCCTCCTCACCTGCTGTCAAAGTTTGTGTTTCTGTTTTTGTACCCCTGTTTATGCATGTGTGCCCCCTGTAAACCATAAAGTCACCATACCAATTATTCAGTATTTTAGCATGTTGTTGTGTCTTTCGGCTTATCCTGGTTAGGGGTCGCCACAGTGGAACTCCAGTCCACTAATATTATATTTGGTAGTGGATTTTTACGTGCCGAGTTACCAGCCCTGACGCACAATCTTCAACGAAGGCATGCCCATTCACAAATGCCTCCACACAGAAGACGCTCTAGCTGAGAATCAAACGCGACAACGTCTTGCTGTGAGGCGACAACGCTACCGCAGCACCACTCAGTGTGCACTGATACATCACTATCTGAACTTTATGCTACATGACTATATAGACCTTTTTGGGCTAATAAGAAAGAAAATAGATTTATGAGTACAAATAGAGCACACTTTAAGGTTATAAAGTAGAGAGGTGTCTATTGGTATAAGATCGTTTTTTTATTTTTCCCAAAAGAGATGCTGAAGGATCAAAGTGGTCTTCCAGATGGGGATGTAAGCTCACAAATGGTTAGTAAATTAAAAAATGCAATGGAGAGACAAATCAATTGTTATAAATAAAAATTGACCTACTAGGATCTGCAGTTCTTTCCAGGTGTTGTTGAAAATATGAAGGCTACACAGGCCATGGAGGCTTTTAATTAGCCATGATATATTTGTGAGAGATGTATCCTATTGACTTATGAGATTTTTATTGCTTATTCTAAAGTAGACTATCATATTAATGACCATTTTCTGCAAGGCACTATAGACAACAAACTCTTGGAATTTTTAACAGTAACTATAGACCCAAGATACCAGTTGTTTTTGGAATTTTCAAAACACATAAAAATATAGAAAGACCACCCTTTAGACCTATTGTTGCGGGAGCGGGTTCAAAACTTGAGCCACTGGCCAAATACATAGATCAGATTTTGAAGAAATACGTAACATCTTTGCAACATATTTCTAGGGATTCCTGGGACTTTTTAACTAAAGTTACTCAGGACAAATTTGAGGCGGATCTATGTATGGCAACAATAGATGTTATTGATCTATTTCCTAGCATTCCCCATGAAGAGGGCCTGGAGTGGTTTCAGGATGTCTTAGTGGATGTGAAGTACTTAAGCAATGAGCAAAGAAATTTGAAATTTGATATTAGAATTTATGGAAACAATATTAAGGAATAATTTCATGTTTCTTGCAGAGAATATTATAAACAAGAGAAGGGAGTTGCTATGGGGGCTGCATGCGCAGGCCCCTTGTATGCTAATCTTGTATTATACTATTGGGAGAGAAAATATATATTTGAAACACCATGGTATGATAATATAGTACTATATACTAGATTTTTATTTGTTTTGGAAGGGTTTAGATTTACAACTAAGTCAATTTTTGGAATATATTGGTGTTACAACCCCTTTTTTGAAACTTACATGGAACACATCCAAAGACTAAATAAATTATTTGGATGTGACTATATATAAGAACTTTGAGGAGAATAAATTTCTGTCCAAAATTTATCAGAAACCTATACATTCTAATGCTTATCTACACTATGACAGTGAACATCCATATAATCAGAAAAAGGGCATTATTGAGGGACAGTTGATTAGGACCTCAGGTGGTGGTGCTGCAGTAGCGTTGTCGCCTCACAGTAAGACGCTGTCCAGTTCGATTCTCAGCTAGAGCGTCTTCTGCGTGGAGATATGTGTGAATGGGCGTACCTTCGTTGAAGGTTGTGCGTCGGGGCTGGTAACTCAGCACGTAAAAATCAACTACCAATCATTAGCAGACCGGAGTTTCGCTGTGGCGACCCCTAACTGGGAAAAGCCGAAAGACACAACAAGTTGATTAGGACCTCGAGAATGTGCAGTGAAGATTCGACATTTTTTTTGAAGAGATTAAATTAATGAAACAATTTTTAATGAAAGAGGATACCCTAGAGACCTTATAAATCAGTTAATTAAGGACATAAAAAAGGATAGAAGGGGGAAATATGAACCAATTTTGGAGAAGAAGTTAGTAGTTACCAACAGAAATTAAGGTGAACAATGTACTCAATATGATTTAGCATTTATTCATACACACACTTTTTTTTCAACTGATATTGAGAATATTATTAAGAAATGTTGGAGGGTATTGACTACAAACAATGAGATTAGTAAGTGCATTCCCTTGACACCTATGTTTATAAAGAAAAGGGACATGAATATTAGATAAATGCTGGAGTACCATGAAACAGGGAATATGGCAGGGTCAACCCAGAAAAGGTGTGGTATGTACAAGTGTGGTTTTTGCCAACAGTGTGGAAACATTTTAGAACAAGAAGGTATTAACCTTCCTACAAGAAAGTTTAGGCTGAGGGCTAAGGAACGTTTTAATTGTAATAGCAAGGGAGTGGTATACATTACTGCTTGTGAAATATGTAGTAGTTTCTACATAGGCAAGACAGAGAGGCCTTTGAGAAGGTGTATATATGACCATATGTATGAGGTCTCCATGAAAAAGATACAAATGCACTGTACAGGCACCAAAGAGAGTGTCCAGACAGTAACTTTAAGTTTTATGTTTTGGAACAAGTAAAATAAGATGTAAGGGGTAGTCTATGGGCGGCCCGTTTGGAATATAAAGAGTTATGTTGGCATGCTAAAACTGGACACAACTAAAAAACCTGGGTTAAATGACCATCTGAGTATAAATAGTGACTTAAAGTTAAGGGCAGCTAAATTATAAGAATAAGTAGTATAAGTAGTGCAGTGTTAGTAGAAAAATGACCGGAATTAATACATTTATTATTCTGGAACTGAGGTTATGCTAAAACACTGTTTGTATTTAACAATTTTATTCATATTTTATTGTTGTATATGCTTTAAGTATATATTTTAAGCATCAAAGTTGTAGATAGTGGAATAATATAGTAGATTAATGTGTGTTTAACTTAATTGATGCCATCAGTTTAATTAATATTAATGAGATGAATTAACTGGGGGAAACTTGTTTGAATTGTATAAAAGGGGTTACTATTTTAGTATTCTTATGTTCTGATGAAGCTCGGGAGATTCCTGGGTGAAAGCGCTTAACTGTATTGTGTTTTTATCTGCATTTATATTTTAACCTGTGGAATATATTAAAGATGAGGTTTGTGACTTGACAGTGGTGTTTTGTGCTTTCAACTCTTATTTTAGTATGTAATTAGATATTTACTTACTGGTTTGGTATGCATTGCTACTTGTTAAGCTAGGGTGTTATTTTAGTACATTTTCTGTTATACGTTGTAGTCTTCCAGTGCTAGAAAAAATCACCAAAATTAAATATATTAAATGCATGGATTCAGATTTTACTTGGGTAAATATACTTAATTGAAAGTCTAAAACTGTGGCATATTCTTCTGTTTGTCTGTGTTATTTCTTCTTATCTTCCACAGAGAGTGGAATTTAAAACATAAAGAGCCCTTTTAAGGATAATCAGGTGCGATGGGCTGGCACAGCATTTTTTTAAAAATGATGGACACTGAAAACAACAGAGCAGCAAGATTGACATTTCAAAATATAAAAAAAGTTAGGTTCTCAGAAATGGTGGAATTAACCATAGCAGGGAAAAGTAATCTATATCCCAAACATACAAGGTCAATAATACTGCAAAATGAAATATTTTGAATTCCTGTCACAATAAACTTTTAAGGTTAGAAGTGACTCAACAGCTGCTATAAAGCTAAAATTATTTATGTCACGTAAAGAGGAATGCTTATGGAGACAGTCATCCACCTTCTTAAAACATGTATTCAAGAAGTATGTGTTACAAATGGAGAAACTGGCTTAAGAGAATCAGTAATCTGGCCCCTAAATCTCATTGGTTAAATACTATGAAAGCTAAAGGCTGGCGATATCTGTCAGTCAACCAAACATTCAGGCTATGTAGCTATCCATCTGTTGGTCTGTGTGTCTTTCTGACCATCTGTATATCTGTTTGTTTATGGTTTTATTTATTAATTGGATAGGTGGGATGGCCAGACTGACATTTCAGCCATGACCCACATCACATAGCGACAAATTTGAAAAAGCAAAACATAACAGTAAGACATTTTGATAACAGGTGTTTTCACTGATGTGTGTTCTAAAACACATAATAGCAATATAATATAATTTTGATAATGAGGCAAATATTTTCGGTAACAGATTTTAAGACATAAAATAGCCTTAGAACATATTTTAAAAAATGCAATACCTATAAATCATAACATTTACATAAACTTTGCTTAAAGCATACTTGTAATTGTTGGGCATTTCCAAAAAAAATATGAAACAGTATTACCGCAGAGATTTTGCAGTGAGACATCCTGTGCAATTGATAGTTGTTAGCAGTTGATTATTAATTGGTTAATTTCATTTAATTACATTAGCTTTGTCAAGAGCATTACATCACTGAATCAAATGGTATGGAATGTTATAGTTCTAAAGATTACAGATGGATAAAAGAAAGATTGAACAGTGACGGGTAGAACTTGATGGGAAAACGTAAGAAACAGTGATTTTAGTCTAAGGTCAGCCTTTATGTAATAAGTTGGTAAAACACTTACAACAAGAGGAGAGGGAGTGGCTATTTTATGGAGCTGTTGCTGGAAACAGGTGCAGGATGTAGAATATTTTAGGTATGAGAACAAAAATTTCTGAAGGGAAGAAAGGGTTGGCTGTATACAAACACATGGTGAATGGGATTCTAGACATTAGTCCCCAAGTTAGAAAATGTTAATTTGGCAGTCGTTAATGTAAAGCTTGGGGTTTGAGCCTGGGGTTGAATTTCCTAATGAATAATAAAGGTTATGGTCTGGTTGTGCAGAATTCATTACTCAGAATGTAATAAATAGGAGCGAAAACAATTAAGGGACACAGGAGGTGACTGGTTGTGTGTTGGTTGAGTTTAGGATATGAGAACAATATGCTCATTGGTCATCAAGGAGTGTAACTCTATAAAGTTTGTATTGTATGGACTGGAATAGAGGAGTTGTGTGGGGTTACAAAGGATTGTAAAAGGCAGCGCTTATTTGAGATTTAGTTGCAAACTGTTTTTACTATTGCTTTTCTAGAGTCAGTTGTTGGATGACTAGCATTTTATAGGTGCATTTTAGACAACGGATAACTCTGAAAGTTATTTCTACATGGTGAGAGAAGATTAGGGTAGGGTCTATGTAAATTATCATATATTCATAGGCTTGAACTTGAAGAAATGGGATATCACATGGGTCCTTTAGTTGTACTCTGTGGAATACCAAAAATTATACAGTTTGTTCCATTTAAGTTTGCTACTAGTTTGCTGTTGTGGAACTGGTGGATTAGTTGAGAGAATTGCTTCTGAATTTGGATTTGTAGTTCCAAACAACAGTTACCCGAATTTAAGTGATCACCTGTATAAAAAATCATCTTTAGTTGAGGTAGATCGGTTGCGGCAGAATTGAAGAACAGACAGAACATAATTCGGTTATAGAATATTAAAGGCAGCAGACAATGTCATTTTTGCTACAAAATTATAAACATACAGGTTTGTCCCAAAACAAAAGTCTTGTGACTTAATAGTTAACAGCAAGTGCCTTCACTACAGTCCCATACATGGGTGTTCGGCCTCTTTTAGTAGCTTTCTTTTCTGAAGTTTTATAACAGGAAGAATCACCAGCTTCCTCTTGTCTTCCTCAGGGTATGTTTTTCACTCTGCAATCTCTCTTCCAGAACCACTGATTCAAACACCAAATCCACCTTTCAAGAAAGGCAAACATCACTCTCTGAAGGCTTACCTTTGCCCACGTTTTATATCTGATTCATTAATTAAACCTTCTCCAATACAGCAAAGATTATTTCGGGTCTTAAAGCAGATAGCAGCACTTATCTGGCTAATAAAACTAAAGTTTATTTCTCTTCTTTAAAGAAATATGTTTATTTACCTTGTTTTCTTAAAGGAAGCAATTTTTATTTATGAGTGGTTCTATCTATGCACGCAATACACAGCATACAGCAGTATGTACAATATTTCTATTCATTTGGATACTTAATTTGGCAAGATTTGCCATTCTGTGCTGCACTGTCTTTTTTATTGTACCTTGAGGAATCCCAAGAAGGTAAGGATCAGAATCGGTGCCAAGATGTGCACTTTAATTTTTCTGTTGGGCAGCCAATATTTGAACCGGTTATTGGCTGTGCTAGTCATACAAATTTGTAAACATTTTTTGCTTAACAGAGTATACAACTTTAAAGCCTTGTATGAGTTGTTTTTTGTTTTTGGAATCCTAATTTGGATTTGGCATTTGGAAGAGAGATGTTTCACGGAGGTAGAGAGCATTATTTTGTATTTATTTTCTTGCTCTTAAAGCATCCTCTGGCCTCTGCTGCATATTGTAATAGATTTCCTACGGAAACACATTTTGCAATAATGCCAATATATTCTTTATTCATTAGCCATCTGCTTCACATATTATGTCAAGTTAGTTTTTCTTTCTCTGATCAGCAATCCATTTTACAAAACGTGCAAAAAAAAAGAAAAAAAAGGAAGCTGTCATAAAGCATAGTTGTCATAGTGTCTATACAAAGGATAGACAAGTCTACCACAGTACTCTAGTAACTAGTATCTTTTATTTTAACATATCATTAATTTATTTATTTTATTCTTTTGTTAACTGGCTAGATAGTTCTTAGTGGAAAATTTTCCTCCTGACTTCAGAGAAATTAGAAGTACAAATCAGATATATACTCACATACATACATACTGACACAATCTTAACAGCTGAGTATTCATGAATGACTCATTGTTAAATAATTCCCGTTGATGTTGTGAACAACAGAAAGCTAAGAATAATGACTGGAAACTTGAAACGATCATTATAGCATTCAGTGTTGACTACACTTTCTTTGTAACCTGGATTAAAACAGAATTATGTTAAACCTGCAGCCATCTTCTTTAGATATACTGCATTGAAAATATTTGCTATTATGTCAGCTTTTATCTAAACTTGCATTACTACCCCTGCTATAGAAGGCCTCACTTAAATATGCAATCCATTTATATAATTGTTTCACCTGTTGCTTATTTACTCACTACTGGAAGGCTTTGTTAATAGATTTTCTGCAATGGAACATCAATGTGTTTTATAGCACCCCAAGGACAAAATGATATCTACCCATTTTTGGTTTTGTATTATTATTATTATGCAGTCTGCCCTTTATAGTTCTAGCTGCTATTCCCTGAATTCTACTCCATCTGTTATTGTTTATAGATTTGCATGGCTGTATGCTGCTTACAAAATTGGCTTCATTCTTTTTTTTTTTGCTTTGGCTAGCAATGCTTATGTACCCTTTTCTAAGAATTTATTCTATCATACTTTATGGACATGCTGTCATGGGCATCACACTGTCCAACGTTCTTATCTGATCAATAAACACAACCACCTGGTACATGAATAAACTGAGTGACATTTGGCAGCTTGGAAACAGCATTTAGCATCTGAATGTGAGTTAGTAACACTACCTGGATTTCCTGGAGGATATTAAATTTGGAACATTAGCAGTATATAAACTGATATCTGAGAAGCAGCACTGAATGCAGGTCTTGCCTTGCAGGTAAACAACTTTAAAAGATTCCAGCAGCCCAGTACTATTGATTTATGGGTAGTCAAAAAAAATGACATTAAACTCCAAGGGGCAATTCAAGGAATGTAGCTGTAATATTTTATGAAGCCAATCTAAAAGTAAATGCGTGTAGTAATATAAGTTTCCATTTTTGCTAATCTCCCAGTTTTTCTTCTTTGATTTAGGAAATCAGAGAAAACATATGGTACAGTAACTAACTACAGATGCCTCAAAGTTGTTTACATAGTCTCTTTTCTAATGAGTGACTCCTTTTCTAGATTTAAAATCAACTTCTCTGTTGTATTTGAGATCTGTAATAACTTTGTCAAAATCACGTTTATAATACAAAACCATATTACGATCATAACCTTTATAATGTCTTTATTACATATTTCTGAACATGAATGAACATTATTGAATTAATGTTCTGTCTTCCCCAATCAAATGCTTTAACATTGCTTCCATGTTAGTATTGATTAAGATATCTTCTTTACCTTCTTTTTTATAGCATATTGTTTCCTAATTCTTCCAACAGCATGCATTGCTTTCCAGGGTTTATAACTGGTAATATGATGCCCATAATTTCTAGTATTAGTTTTGCTTTCCCTCTGATAACCTTACCTAGAAACTTTCTAATATGTTGTATTTTAGGTAACTTCTCTTTCTAGTCCTTTAATTCTCTGGCTTCTTCCATAACCATTCCATCCATCATCTATATCTATATTGAGTTTATTTTTTTTGCAAATTTCTAATAAGATTATGTGTCAGTGTCTTCTTTCTTTTGCTTATTTGTTTAATTTCTTCTGGAAACATTTAGGAGAGCTCTTGGGTATTTTTCCATAAATTAATTAACTTAGGACAGCATCTATTATTTCCCCAAGTAGGCATCTTTCTTTTCTCTTACCTTGCTACATGTAGTCTAGGATGAGAAGGTGAAAGGTTATCTGTCTGAAACTTTTCAGGTACAGTAGTTCAGCAAAAGAAGAGTCACATCTTTCTTGGTGCATGAAAGACTTTTCCCACAGTGTTTGGGAGATGGGCTTAAACTGCTTCTTTTGCAATATTTTTTCCAGTGCTATAAAAGCATTCGGTATGAGCTGTTAAAGTTTAATATATTTGTAATGTGACTTTCAGCCATTTAGTTACTGTTTTGGTAGCTTCTGCCATCTGTTTAGCTTATTTACCCAATACTTTCCAAGATTGTCCCCACTGTCACTTTATGATCTTTATATAAGGTAAATAACAAGTATCTGTTATTTTAGAGTAAAACATCTATGTCAGCATAACTAAAATACAAGCATTCTTCCTTTAGATACCTATGTTTTCTTTTATAACTGCTGTATCACTGGTGTGCGATTTCCCTGCATTTTGTTATACATTCCTCTGATATTACATTCCTATACTGTCATCCATGGTAGTAACAGCAGCTACTGCATTTTGTTCCTAAGGAGTTGGATGTTGTGTGCACAGTTATAACACAGATATTTTAGGGGCGCTGCTTATGATGGAGTTCAAGGTATTATTTTGTGAAGACTTCTCAGATGCCCCTGTGTTGGCGGAGCATTCATATATCCAGGCTTTATTTACCCCTATACATTATGTCCCTATTTTTGCAGGTATGCCCCTACTTTCAGGTTTGATTTACCCCTTCATACAGTTTTCTGAATCCCCACCCATCATGAGTAATTTTTGAAGCTGTCTAGTATGCAAAAAAAAAATAACACACTACATGACTAACATAGTATGAGCACCAATAATTTAAGAGAGGGGACATGTCTTACATCTCCCTTTTTCACAAGCAAAAAAAATATGGTGGAATGTTTCAGTACATTCATTGAAGTCTACAGATTTTACACTGTGTCTTTGATAATGTGCTTAGATTTTTCTATCATTCTTTGTCACTTTATGTGCTATTCAGTATTCAAATGTTATAATAATTAGATGTCTAGATTTTTTAGCTGGATGTTCCTTCTGTTCAAGGGCCTTTGTTCCTATTTCCAATGTCTGCAGATTGAGAGGTGTGTTTGTGTGTGTGACACTTATTATTTTTTATTCTGATGAAGTCCTATTATAGGATGAAGGTGCTCAATAAATATCCTTACTTTGGCTGGTGATCACCTTATTCCAACATGGTTTATCTGGTTGTTGCACTTTGGCTGGTGTCCACCTTATTCCAACATGGTTTATCTGGTTGTTGTTGCACGTTGGCTGGTGTCCACCTTATTCCAACATGGTTTATCTAGTTGTTGCACTTTGGCTGGTGTCCACCTTATTCCAACATGGTTTATCTGGTTGTTGTTGCACGTTGGCTGGTGTCCACCTTATTCCAACATGGTTTATCTGGTTGTTGTTGCACGTTGGCTGGTGTCCACCTTATTCCAACATGGTTTATCTGGTTGTTGTTGCATGTTGGCTGGTGTCCACCTTATTCCAACATGGTTTATCTGGTTGTTGGTTTTCTTTATAACATTTCTGCCACTGGTTCTGTTTTGATGCTTATCAAATCATTATATGTAGGTTTTTTGCTCATATTGCTTGATGACACAGAGGTGTATCATTTAACTTTGCTGCCCCATAATGCTTGGGTTTCCAGGTTTGTTTTCAGCTGGGGTGCTTCCTTTGCTAAGTGTGCATGGATTTCCCATCTATACATGGGATTTCACTGGAGTATGCTGCTTCCTCATACAACCCAAAGAAAAGCCAACAGATGAATTGGTGAACTTCTGCCCTCTCCTTATATGTGTATTTGTGTGTGTATGTAGGTGTGTCCTGGAATGGACTGGTTTCGCATTTAGACTGATTATTTGTTTTATCCTTGTTGAGTGCTATGGTACACCCTGGTTCTCTATGACCCTGAATCAGATAAAGTAGATATTAGAAAGTTAATAAACTCATGTTGTTAGATCATAAAACTGGAAGCATAAACTTTCGACCATTGCTGTGGGTTTTATAGCCTGAAAATGTTAACTCAAGTTTAATTATACCTGCACAGAATGTTTATCATATTGTCTTTCAAATACACCACAGTAGAGAGTGTTAATTGAACCTATATGTGAAAAGTTTCTTCATATCAGAATGTTATTTCTGTCTTCAAAATGATCCACTTGCTGCCACACACAATTAAAATGCAACTTAGCTGCTTCTGTTTTTTGGCATATATGAGCAATTTAGCCATCTCATAGGTTCACAACCACTGGGGCCTTTATAAGCCTAGTCAAGCATCCCAAATGTGTCCCAAAAGTGCATGTTCCTTAGAGGTTATTTTAAGGGATCTGTCTAAACAAGACCAAGATTTACAGGCTGCCTCTGTCCATTAGAGACAGAGGTGCTAGACCTGGGGTGTATTTCCATTTCCCATCCACTGGTCCAGGTTTCTCTTAAATAGAGTTAAGGAAGAGTTCTGCTTCACATGGATAGGAATCCAGTCCCAGAAAAGGAGAATTCTCTGAGACACATATCTGTCCCTCCAATATGTCTTATTTATGTTGCAAGAAAAGTTTAAATTCCTAGATGGAGTAATTCTGATGCTGTTCATTTTGCTGATATGCAGAATGTCCATCAGAGTGAGATCCAAGGATGCCTTGTATGTATCACTTCTCAACGGTCTATAAGAAACAGAGTATAGAGATAGAACACTGAGGCAATCTACAGAGGATATGCTGTTTATACCACATCTTGTTTTTGTGAGGAACCTCTGTGGGTGTTTCAGTTGTTGCATATGCCTGGTCAGGTGCATACCAAAGGGGGCGTTATATTCAGTAATGGGCCTGATGAGAGCTGAATATAGTGGAACAATGACTTCCTTGGACTTAGATGCCATACACAGTTGTTTCTTTAGCTTGATGGGAGTGTTTTTTTTAATCATGCTAGGCACAGCACTTCCTAATCTTGGCTATGACTTTCTCTTTTGTTGCACAATATGTATATGTTTGGATTTTCCCACGGTGGTTTGTTTTATAACTTAGTGCTGTGATTATTTTGGGTAGAGCATAGCTGTCAATATGCATTTATTGACATGATTGTACAGGGTCTCTGTGATCAATTCCACATAAGCAGCTATTTTCTCAGCATGGGTGGGAGGGGGTTGCAGTTTTGACAGGTTATCACTTAGTAGTAAGAAAGGTGCCATAGAATAGTTCCCAAATGTTATGGGGCTAGCTGGGGTCACAGAACTAATTTTTATTACAATGGAGACAGTTTTCTTGTCTAACCATACCAGAGAGGACACTAGAAATGGGAGGGGGTACAGCATTCTGTCATTTTTGTGAATATCAGATTGAGTATGTTTGCACCCCTAGTGAATGTGTGGACTATCTGGTCTAAGGTATTTGTGTTTACAAAGTCCAGGAATATCTGTCCCTGTAAATTTGGAGTCATGTACGTATCCCAGGTTATAGTGGGGTAGTTGAAGTCACCTATGAATATGGTACTGAGTTCAGTGGTGAGAGCATCCAGTACATCTAAGTATGAGTTATGGGTTTCCTGGGTCATAGAGGATGACCTATAGTTTGTGAGTTTATGATATGGGACTTTACTTATAGAAATTTGGTCATGGAGAAAGTCAAGTGAGTTGTCCTGTTTGACTTGCCTTGATTTCAATTTGTTGTTGATGTAGACTGAGGGGTCTACATGAGTAGACCAAAAATCCATTTAATTGAATCTTACTTAACCAAGATGACAACATCAAAACCTTACTTTAATGAACATTCACATCACCGGAATTCTAATCCAGGAAAGGAGGCAGTTGGCCAACATTAAACAAACATACCTAAGCATGTCAAACCCACCCAAATGGGGGGCTTCACCCCCACACCTTCCAGTGAGGGGGCTGTACCCCCTCCACACCCCCCAACTAAATATACCAACTCTGGGATTGCACTATAGTGGGGAGAAGGGCAAATTTCCCCATGTTGGCCAACTGCCTCTTTTCCCAGATTAAAATTCTGGTGATGTGAATCTTGGTTAAGTAAGATTTGATTAAATGGATTTTTGGTCTAGTCAAGTAGACCCAGACTAAGACACCTCCATCTTTAGTCGCTGCCTGTGTAGTAGCTGGCCTAAATGTATGCAAGGCATTGCAACCCTGCACTACTGGGTGCTCTCCATGGCTTTAAAAACCATGTCTCAGTTACTGCACAGATGTCCACATTCTCCAGGGAGAGGAAAGCTTGGAGGGAGAATCTAGCTTTAGTTGATAAGAAACTTGTTTCATTGACTTTTACATGTTATTGCCCTGGGTGTTTCAGACTTTTGACCCAAGAAAGGCACATACAGCATGTTGCTAGACACCCTGCCTTTTTTTCCACTCTCCACCCATTAGAGCCATAAAACAAATCTTTGCTATATCAGGCAACATCACAGTGTTTGGAGGTAGAACTTTTCCTGGAACAATAGTGAGACAGCTGTGTTGATGTTTGGTGTGGGCCACAGGTTAAAGAGCAGCGCAGCCATTAATGATACAAAACATGGTACCACTAACTAATAGAGAGAGAGAGAGTTGGTAGGGAATGAGTTTCTCTAACTGTCAAAGTCAATGAAGGATTATAATAGGGTCAGTTTGGATGGCCTGCCAGGACCCATGGCTTGCTGGCTGTTAAACAACATTGTTGCTGCCAGGCCTGCTGCTGCACAATGTATATAATGTTGGTATGACTACATAGAAGTGTTTGGTGACTTAGAAAACACTGATCAGGAACACTGGAAGGAATACACCTAATTCAACTCAATTACTGTAGCAGTTTTTTGTTAGAAAGTCTGCAAGGATAACAATTGTCCCTTTTTCCTTGTGTTTCTTGCCATAAGCTTGCACTCAATATGGTATAAAAGGGCAGGCAGTGCTATACAGTAGTCAGCCAGTCTGTTAATTAGGTGGGGAGGTAAAAGTCAGTAATTAAAAAAAAATATTAACTGTGTGCTAGAGGAGCCAGAGATTGATAGTGTGACAGTGTGATTGTGATTCTTTGCCTTTAATCACAGATATTCTGTAATTAAAAAAAAGAAAGCATTTAGCATTTTGATAGGCAAAACTCTGTGTGAATTTGTATGTATGTATATATATATATATATATATATATATATCAAGACTTTCTTAAATCCTTTGCTCAAGAATAAGGAAACAAAGCCAAAATCAGGGACATTTTTTAAATATTACTCTAATTCACTTTAAAAATAATTGAACAGCAGATTTTGCGTCAACATGCATTTTCAGAACAATAATAAGTGTGGAACTTTAATATCTGGCATTATTGACTGAGTGTAATCCTTAACAGTTTACAAGAAGTTCAAATAGTTTATGGAGACCAGGTCAAAATATATGTCAAAATCAGGAACTTTATGCAACATCAGAAACAGCAGAGAAGTATGGGACTGAGGAGTTGGCAATTATAACTGCCTTTACCCTAGTAGTATATATGAGCATCCGTGTAAGTTAATTTGCCAGTCTTAATCTACTCATATTTTTCCTTTTGTTCCTTACTGACTATAGCCAGTGCTGCGTATATTTATTAACATATGAAATGTATGCGGAAAAAAGGACAATGGAGACATTCTTAAACTGTAAGGGGGGGGGTAGAACAGAATGAAAAAGAACCTACACAGTACACCTTTGGGGGAAAACACCAGTCTAATAACGGAAAAAAATATAAAATGTTATCACAAAATTCTGCTTCTTATATTTACTAAGGCAACAACCACAGTTTGCATTGCCTTTTATGGCAAAAGAAAAGCAATATTCGCTATTTTAAAATAAGTGCTCAAAGCAACATTTGAGATTAGAGTACTTTTTTGAGTGGAAATTTGCCGTTCTGCTTTGATTTTTTTTTCTATGATCTACAGCATTACACTGTTTTGCACATCTGAGATTGTAGAGTGCTATGGTATTGTACAATGGCCTTTTGCAAAACGGGCAATAAAAGCAGCAGTGCTTTGTGCAGTAATTATTAAAGGGGAACATTTAGAGATTTTTTTGAATGGAGACATGACATTTTGCTTTGCATGCTATCATGAAAAAGCAAGGTAGTGCATTTTAAAATGTTTGTAGAAACCCCACCCTTAAAATGTAGTGTGAAAGTAAAAAAAGTGAGCACATTGTTACAAGTACAGTGTGTTTGTGTAGTGACAGGCTCTAAAACAACATGTGGATGATGTGCTAAAACAGTCCTGTACAGCAATACTTATCTTATACTTATAGGGTGACAGTAACACTGCTTTGCATAATTATAAAGATTGTGCAGTTTTGTTCTATGAAAACCTTTTTTCTCAACAGGCAGTAATAAAAGAAGTGCTTTGTCTAGTCATGTTAAAACAAAAGCAGACTGTATAGGGAAATTCATTTTCTGCCTGGAGCTGGACTCCTTGGAGGTGTTTAAGCAAATGGACACAGAGCTGTAGCTATGCTTTTCCTTTGCTTTTGTGTGTCACAGACATCCGAGTTATTTTACAGGACTGAAATAAATTCAACTCTGTTTTCAAGTTGTGTATGGAAAATGTTATTGTCATGCAATTATTATTGCTATGGGTATAGGATGTGTGGATATGTAACTGTCACATGTGTATTCAGTAGCAATATAACACTGTACGGCTGCTTATTCCTAGCTCATAACTGGAGACTGTGCATTATTTTTTCACTTTTTTAACTTGTGTTTCTAAGTAGTGCTCCACAATCTCAGTAGAGGTAGGAGGAGTTATATGCTATTATGTGTGCCCATTTTATGCTAATTTTTGGTCAGATGTACCTACTTTTAAGAACCCTTGTCAATATTTCAGTGTTTGCAGGTTGAATGGTATTTTAATATGTACTGAATATATGTCACATACCTTTGAAAACAGAAAAATATTTTTTTTTCTTGTCAGATTGTCTGCTTCTTTTGCCAGTGGTTTGTTACCACCCACTTACACAATTTTTAACACTATATACAGTATTCTGAGGGAACTAGAGCCATAGTATCTGAGATGTGTACACAGACAAAGAGACTATAATGGCTGGCCTGGGTCGAGGACAGTCTGTAGGCAAAACATGACCGACTGCTCTGCTGTCATTTGCTCAATTATTCTGGTCTGAATTTGCACAACTAATGTGATTGAATGTAGCAGGTTGGAAAGGAATACTTTACTCTCATAGGTACTATTTATGTTAAACAAACTTTAACTACATTATGTGGCCATTATATTTTATTACAATCAGATCAGAAGGAGTGCAGTCGGCAAAATGGCTTTACGTTTAGGTTTGGGTGGAATGGCAGCTGTTAATGGAAGCAACTTATCCTCATTTCCGTTGCTCGGTTTAAATAATCAGGTTTTACTGGACCAGTAAGTGGCTATAACTACATAACTACTGGATGGAAGCAGGTGTGGACCTGTGTGTTCATGAAAGTAACTTACCCTCTTGTCTGATCATTGTAAACAGTCTGGCTTTATAGGAATGGAGTGCATTTGTGTTAGAATACTTGGGACTATTTTATGTTTTAATTAAACAAACTTGAAATATATTATTTTGTCTCCATAATTATTAGTTTACTTTTACCAGAGTCTGATATCAGAGGAACACATATTCAACAATCAGGCTGTAATTGCTGGTTACACGGTCCATCTGTGAAGAATAGCCCACAGCTAGTCTTCCAAACCCTCTATTATCCTCCTCCTCCCCTCCAGCTATAAAGGTGCAAACAGTTAAGTACGCAGAGGTAGTAACTCTTGAGTGTATATTGTAGGTTGTCCCTACTCACTGGTCTCCACTACCAGTTCTCAATTACCCTCCTTATGCCCACATTGGATAGTTTAACAGAACTTGTGAACATGTTACCCAAACTGGTAGAGGCAATGGGCCCTCCCTGCTGACAATGACTGTTTACTAATTGATAATTTATTTGCAGAAACTAGGAAACTACAGTAGAGAAAGACTCCTATGTCCCACATCTTGAAAGAGTACTGAAAAGAAACAAACATAAGATGCTTGGAAGGTGGGTTCCTTTATCTCTTTTCTGTATAGCTCAGTTCCTGCTCAACTAGTCTTCCCACTTACCACATCTCTGGCACTTAATACTGACTCGCCTTCCCCTTTACTGTTAAATTTGGTCTTCATCTGCCTGGAGTCCCCACATCTTCAACAGCTTTCCCCGTTCTTCCTCAACTGCATATCTGCTATTATTCTCACTTGTGCTGCCCATTTCTATCATACTCTTCCATTTCCTTATGGAACAATCATCTTTTTAACTAGGAGCATCTCTATCTTTTTTTCTCTTCTCTGGTGCCTCTCGTTTTGATCTACCCCCAAAGAGGCAAAACTGCTAACAGTCCTCTACTGCTCTGCCTCCATCTGTTGTTCCTCCAAATCTTCCGCATCTATGATACACATCCATTGTTTTATCACATACACTTATTATCTGCCTCTCCTTGAGAAAATTTCTAATGTACTTCTTCTTCAGTAAGCTTCACCTGTGTTCTGTATCACTTGTGCAACAGTCTCATGTCGAGTTCACATACAGCATCTGCCTTCATCAGCCCTCTCACTACAAGTCAGCTCTCCTCACAGACTATCTCCAAGATATTGTCATTTTAAGCCCACCATCCCTGCAGACTTCTAAAGCTCTCCTCTGCCTCCTGTCAAGTAAGTCTGTATAAATCATGCTGATACTGCCCTTTTGCATCTTTATTCATTGATCTTTAATACATAATTCCCTTCTCTTTTCCCTAGAGAGGATTGAGTCTGCCTCTTAAACTATGCTGAATGTTAGTGAGGCAGCCTAGGGGATATCCATATGCTAATTGACCTTGTGCTGTCTCCCCCATTGTGCCTTCAGGAAGCCATCTGCATGCTGAGTGATTCAAAAAATTGCTTAGCTGTGTAGATCAACAAGGCCATCCCCACCATGTTGCAGTATTGTAATGCTCTACCATATGCTACACCTATGGTATGGGATTGGGGGTGGGGAAAAGATTACATATCAGAGATATAATATACCTAAGTGCTGTAATGGCACAGACATCTATACTATCTGGATTGGGGGTGGGGATTCACCAGACACTAGAAATGGCACTACATTGCAAGTGCTGGAAAGCTATCAACATCACTACAGGGATTGGCTGTGGGGGGTATTCACTAGAGACCAGGGCTTACTTAGCATTGTAAATGCTGTTGTGGCACCAACAGCAATATGAGGATCAGGGGTTAGGGAGTGGGAGGAGACATTAGGTACCAGGAATACATTTAAACTTCATTGCCTCAATGGCACAGACAGCAGTATGGGAATTGGGGGTGAGGGAAACACTAGACACCAGGGAGATATTTAAAACATAAAAGAGCAAATGGGCCCTTTAGTTAATGTTAAAGTTACCTGCTATCGGTAACAATTCCATGGCTCTTTATAAAAGGGCTAAGGAAGAAAGGGTTACTAGTGTGGAGTAAAGTGGAAGGCAAATTTGATTGGATATGTTTTAATTAACTAATGAATTGAGTTTAACAAGCCATTATTTAACTGGGGTTGTTTAATAAAATTGTGGTTTTCGAGCACTGTGTATTACTGGTCCCAACGACAGCATTTGGCTTTTTAAGGTTTATTTCTTTTATCTTTTCCAAGTCATGGAGACATTTAAAACTACATTGCCTTAATGGCAAGAACATCAGTTGTGGGATTGGGGGTAGGAGGAAACACTAGACTCCAAGGATAAATTTAAAACTGCTTTGGCTTAATGGCACTGACTTCAAGATGGGGATCAGGGTTGTGTGTGTGTGTGTGTGTGTGTGTGTGTGTGTGTGTGTGTGTGTGTGTGTGTGTGTGTGTGTGTGTGTGTGTGTGTGTGTGTGTGTGTGTGTGTGATCTATGTACTTGTGTGTAGTAGAGTGATGATGAGAATGCCACTGTTTTCATGAGCAGCAGTTTACTATGGCGATGTGCATATCAGCAATGATCTACACATTGCCATAGTAAATGCTATTCAAAGACATGCAAATGTGCCGATAATGAGGTGTTACCTCAATGTGCATAACATGTCTCTGAATCACAGATTGCATGTAGTGTGAGCAGGACCTTTTTAACACATGCCATACAGCTCATGCTAGGCCCTTTAATGAATCTCTATGCAAGTTCATATTTATCACTTTCTTACCAGTAACTCCTTCTGTTGTATATGCTATTCCATTCAGGCTTTAAATAAAAAGATCAGTAAGTCTAAAACTGTTACTGATTTTTGCTGTAAAATTTCACTCAGTCATCAGTTACACTACTTTCTACATCTAATTCAAAATTCACAAGCTTATCTTTTATCTTCATTTTTGTCACAAATGGGTTATCTTTTTTGCAGACTTAAACTTTGCATAGTATATAAAAGAAATATTTCCTCTGGGCACTCTTTACTTTCTTCTTTAGCAAAAGTATGTGAACAATTAATGCTAAGCTTCTTGTAGCATATGCATTTTGTTTACATTTTTTTTTTATTTATACAGACTTTTGATATGTGTCCAGTTCTACCACAGATGTGTTTACATTTGTATTGGGAAGCTCTATCCTGCTACCCATAGTGTACCTACAATAAGATTCAGCATTAGACTGTGGAATCTAACCCTTTGCTATGCTATTCATTTTCTTGGTATAACTTGTGAATATTGTATAATTTATTTACTGCTTTTATTGCCAAAGCATTGTTTAAGGCATTTCCAAAGGTCAGGATAGCCTTATATGTATACATACATCATTTATTTTATGTACAGTTCTGTCACTTAGCATTTGCTGCAACATCTTTCTCTAGTTACAGTTGTGGGCTACTTTTTTAACTCATTCATCCAAGGCTTTAGTAAGCTTTCTAGTATGAGACTGAAATTTAAGATTAAAATGAGTCTTTAATAAATGTAGCATAGCACGTATAGCATTTCACTTGGTTTGGTAAGCAATGTGAGTATCTTTAAGACAGTCTAGGTTTCAATTCCACATGTACAAATAATTCTGGTTCTTGTTCTGTTTTCATATTTATTGTCATTAGGGAAAAAAAGGTTCTGTTATTTCTCATTAATCCACGCAGAAATGTGTTTGTAATCAAAATACAAACTACCTACATTTGCCACTTTCCTCTTTTATTTCTTCCTCCGCTTCATGCAAATGTTAAATTCTTTGTGTCTTGAGACCTCAGCATCAGTAAAATAGAAGTTTTATGTTCTGAAAATAGAGTCTAAATATCTCAAATGATTTAACAGCTTCATCCCAGATGACATTAGTTTGACTAGCAGCCTGGATATTAGAAGAGATAGGACTGTTTGGCTATTTCCCCATTTGGTGGAAGTGTGTTAGCTGAGTCCTGCCACTAGAGCTGCATTCAGGTGAAGTCTCTGAACTGCAAGAGCTACAACTACAGACTCTGGGCAGTCCAAGCCCATTAAGTGTGCACCAACATTCTAGGCATTGGGGATTAGAAGGAACAACTATGTCTGCAGATTTTTTTTTATACATACCTTGATGGAAATCGACCCCTTTTCTAAGTCGGCATAATTAAAGTTCGTGAAATCAGTACTGATTCAGTCTTTGATGTTAGTCAGGAGTGCTGTTCACAGCACCCACAATGTGCCCAGAATTGCCTCCTCCTGCAGTTTGTGTGGGGTTACATGCATTGGTAGTATATTTAAGTATGATTGTAATTTTTTTTTTATTTTTTGTTAGTCCTGTAGCTCCTACTACTTCTGGACCTGTCTGTGTGCCATTGTTCTCTTTTATGCTTACAAATCCTGGGTTAAGATTTTGCCTCTCAATACGTAAGACACTATAATCTCTGGGTTTAGCTGTTTCAGTGATCAGCTCTACTTTTGTCTTTTTTTCTAGGACTACTAATCTGTTTTTCTTGCATTTGTTTTTTGAACTGATGCTAATGGGTGATCGCATGTCATATAATTGCTTTGTTGCTTGTGTCACCAATGCTTCACTGCTACTTCTAATTGTAGTGTTTGCACAATTCCCAATCTATTAGTCTTGCCACATTATTGTGTCTTTCAGTATAAACACCCTCAGCCATGAATGCACCATAACCAGTATGAGATGTTTGAGTGTTTACTGTTATGGGTTACAGAACCTGCATTTGTCTGTTATCCTACTTTTTCAGTGGACTTTGTAAACCAAATTGTTTCTACCCAGTATTTTAGGTTGCCATCACTAGCCTTTCATATCTTGGCTTCAGTTCACATCTCCTTAACTATTCCTCTATAAAATCTTGGTCAACATCAGGTTGTTCCAGAAGACCTCTATATTTGCTACTATATTTGGCCTCTATATAGCAGACACAGTGTATGTAAAAGTTTTCAGCAAGCTATCCTATTCCTATTTCTTTATGACTTGTCTCTGTTTGGACAAGCCTCCTCTCATTGACCTCTGTTATTTTATTTCTTGGCAAGAAAACTGGAACACCACCTCTGAACAGCATATTTAAAAGTAGAGTCTACTCAAGAATATGGTTTATTTCCTGGATTCTTTCCTTTACACATGGAACTGCATAGTTGAAGTTTCCAAGCCATCTCCATTTCTCATGTATAGAGCAGTTTACACGTTTAGTGTTTGCTGTATATCCTGCTGAAGCTTTGTCTATTTCGGAATCTGGAATACCCTCCCATGGTTCTTGTTTAATGATACTGCTCATTCATGCAGTGTTTTGCTTTTCTGGATTTAACTCCTCCTGTTTTTGCTCCTTGTACCTTGCATGTGAGCAGGACACAGACAAATGGATATGAAAATAGCTGTTTAATGACATGTAAATGAAGATGCGCAGAATAATGAATGCATAACGTCATGCAAAGGAGAATTGGGGAGAGCTAGTTGCAATTTTTTGTTTTCAGGCATGAAGTCATACAGAAGGTTGCAACTGACTACTAAGGCAAAAATCATGCTATCATCTGTAAAGTTGTAACCAAAAATATTCTTGGAGCAGAAGTGGCTGCCCTATGGCAGCATCCTTTCAGTACTGTTAGCAGTCTCCTAGAGGCATGGTGCAGTGATAAGCAGTGCTGGCAAATATAACATCATACTATCTGACAGAACAACAGCTCAACAGCTACAGAAATGCTTTGGTGTGGACAAAGGCACACATAGGCACTGTTTGACCTGTATGGCTCATAAACTGGAAATGAAGAATACCTGGACCACCCATGCATGTGAATACCTAGGTATGTGTAGCTGTTACAATTCTAGCTACAGGGACCATCCAGAGACAAATTGGAGCATTGACCTCTTGAATACTGAACATGTTTCCCAGCAAATTGCTGCCACATATGGATGAGCACATATTTCCCATGGATTTGTTTATATTGCCTACATCCCCAAAGTGTTGAGAGCTACAGATTGCATGCATGTATAAATAAAGGCACCACCATAGAGTTACAGCAACAGGAAGGACTAACAGTTTATCAGCTGGTAGGTAGTGTGCAACACACATGTGTATTACCAGCATATCTGTACAGCACCCTGGGAGTGCCCATGATAACCATATATGGCATACAAGCCATCTGTCTTGTTGTCTCCTGCATGGTGACATCCCATAGTACCGCCTATGTGTAGGTGCAGGCACACAAGTGCACCCATATATCTAAAACCACAGACAGTATATATACATATCACACCACTCCATGTGCCTCTGTTGCTGATATCCCTAATATGTTACAAGTAGTGAAGAATACCTTCTGGAGCCCTGGATGATGATGCTAATATGGAACCTACAAAGTATGGTCAAACATCCTTACAATACTGCCCACATGTAAAATAACAATATTGCAGACCATGTCTTCATCCTGCAGAAATCTTACTTTCAGTGCTAAGACACATCTGCAGGCACTGAAATATGCCCCATCACCATCTGTCAGCTCTTCATAGCATGCGGCATGTTACATAATATGATCCCGAGGAAGCAGGCAGTCTAGCTATCATTGCTGGCACACTTGATTCCTGCAATGGCAGGACCTATCTCAACCTCCACCATGGGATCCTCCAGCAATAACACTGATGTGGCAGATCACAACCATCAACCACACATCTCAAGAAGGCATTGTGCACAGTATACAGCAGTGCAGTTGAAGTAGCAATGCTTAGTCCACCCCTCTGGGCCTAATATGTGCACAGTGGCAGTGCAGTGTTGCATAGAACAGTATGATGCATGTAGTGTTCTGTAAATGTTATGCTGGGTGATGCATGATCAAGCCACACTGTGCTTCAGACAACTCCACTCATACCACAAAGAAAAGAGGGTGATGTTGTTTACAGTCATTGTAATTTGCCTAGGGACACTCAGACAACTGGTTATTTACAGAAGCATGAAAGACTACAGGTCAGTAGAAGCACAGATGTGTGTCACGTGGAATCATCAGTGTCCTGGAAGATTTTTTTTCTGTTGAATTTGCAGGAGAACCTGTATAGATGTGTGCATAGTGGGCCCCCTCTAAAGCATGGACCTAACACAGATACACACACACACACAGATGCACACACACAGATACACAGATACACACACACACACACACACACACACACACACACACACACACACACACACACACACACACACACACACACACACACACACACACACACACACACACACACACACACACACACACACACACACACACACACACACACCCTTGACTACACTGTCTTGTTGAGGGGTTGGCAATATTTGGTGACATCCTCCCAAAAGACAAATACCAGTCCAATCATCTCCAGGTCAGAGTGCGTGGCTGCAAACTCTGCCTAGAATATAGCTCTGCACATCTGTTGGTTGAGTCTGAGAGGCACCTGCATGTCTGGGTCTGGTTGTGACAGTGGCCAGAAACTTCATCCACTAATAGCCTCCTGTAGAGTGGATATATATACACTTCAGATGCAAAGCTTTGATCTGTTACCTCAGTCCCAGAGGTAGCAGCAGCAGTGTTTTTAGTTGCTTTCAGTTATAGTAGTGGAGACCCCTTTGACACAAAGAGTGAAGCCCCATGCTTTTCACCCTGTAGGGCAGTAGGTGTCAGAAAGTTCACTGTGTCACGCTGGACAATGGGTGTTGGACCACCCAGGAAGAAGACAGACAGTGTCAATGTGTACTGGGACTGAGAGTCACTCTATGTACTTATTTCATCACTAGACCCTGTGCAGGTGTTGCCCACAGCCTTTTGTTTTGGCCTAGCAATTCCTGGTACCACCATAGCATTGATATGTACTGTGATTACACAACTAATTAAATAACTAAGTGACAAAGTCCATCCTCCAAGCTGTGATGTCTTATGGTGTACATGAAAATGACAGGTGGATGCATGCTGTCATTTATCATGCACTTAACCTGTACTGGCAGCCCTCTGAGTCTGAACACCTGAAGTGCTGGACTTTGTACCTTCTGTGATTACTCCATGTTTGTAAATTAGTTCGGTTTTACTTTTTTATGATTTCCTTTACTTGGGCTATGCCTGCACATGATCTGTTGTAATCAGTGTACTGTCCTGGTAAACACACTTAAATAAATACATACATACATATTTATGGAGTACATAGACAATGGTGCTCCCTGACATCCATGTGGGCAGAATCACTGTATATCATATGCAGTATTGTTACTAACATGGCTCGTCTCCATGTGAGATACCCAGTAAAAGGTCACTACCAAAACTTTTGTCCCCTCCTATCCGTATGTTACCTATTCGCTTATCACTTCTATTCAGAGATGCCAATAATGATACATTGTCTGAGAGGGCTGCAGGAAGAGGTGCCCCCCCCTTGTTGCAGTACTTTTTTGTCACTAGGTTGCATGCCTTCCTCAAGGCCCACCATATCATGTTGTTGACATACTTATAACATTGCTGTATTGTCTCATTCCTAACACCATTGCATCAGGGACCACTGTGTCCCACATATTAGTCCCACAGAGGCTGATGGTCATCTTGTCTGCCAAATAAGTATCACCTATGGGCCCTGAGTGTCTCTCTAGCACATTGTTATTGGCTGGGCTAAACTTGTCTAATCTCTGTCAATCATCACCTCTCGAGAATATGTTTACATCTAGGAAGAGAATAGATCATAATAGTAGGCAGGCAGAGTGTGTGCAGTGGATAAATAGGCCTGGCTGTTTGGCACATGACAGGGCTGGATGGGGATAGACTGTGGGGTCAGAGATACATTGGGCACTGATTTATCCCAGTAGTTAGCATGGTATGTAGGTGTAGAGGATGACGTACAGGGATACTGCTGGGGTATGTAACACACAAAGGATTCAATGGGAGCTGTAGGAGATGTACACTACCCTTACAACAGGTGTGGAGACTCACAGGACCACAAAGGTGGCAGGGATATGATGCCAGAGTTAACATGTATGGATGTCCCTGGCAGATGTACCTATGGCAGATGATCACACCATAAGAAGGCTAGACAGCTGGAAGGAGCATTCCTTAATGCGTGTGTCTTTTGCAGACCAGCCCAGTCTAGACCAGTAATACTATCATAACTCCAGTAGTGTTGCCATTGCCTAGTCCCAGGCATAGGCACACATGCATATGGCAGTGATATAATACAGCTGAGTTCAGACTTGAGACAAATACCAGTCCAATCATCACCAGGGTGACAGTTCTGTTGCAGTGGACTGCCACCTTCAGAAACAGTTGTAGGTTTGCAGGTACATAATATGCCCAGATTATAGCTGCAGGTTTATGATCCATGCAAGCATCATACTGAAAAGTAGTGTTACCATATCTATGTTACTTTCACAAAAGGCTATCCACATGTAAAGAATCACATGGTTATAACACTGCTGCATTACTTCTTGCCTCCGTGTTATAAAACACTATGTACCTTATCTTGGTTCTGTCCAATGGAATTGCTTTTTCTTTGCTTTTAAATAATGCTTCAAGTTACTCAGATACACCTGCTGCTGCTGTTTCCTTGTTGTGCCATTTGAATCTAATATGGAGGATGGGCTATAAAAGTCACTACTGTATATTAGTTTGCACTAGTCTGGAGTCACATACACATATACACACCCCCACACAAGTAAGGCTAGATTTTGCTGGTGTCTGCGAATTGTTATGTTTCACAAAAACACATCCGTGACATAAAGTGTACACACATTGTACCATTTGTCACAGACAAGTTGTGCGCATGAGCGCGCACACACACACATGCACACACTGTGCATGTATGCATGTTGCACTATGTTATGGCACTAAGGTGTACTAGTAGTGATTCAAAGTGTAGTGCAGGGTCTGATTCCCAGGCTGCCATGCTGTACTGCTGTAGATTCATGGTGATGGCTGCTGTTGTTAGTGTTCCATGTACAACGCCTGCCTGGTGTGCTAAGGAGAGCAAACTTTTCTCTTACACAACAGGTTCAGGCAGTGACAGTTGTGACTCCAAGCACTTCTATTTCATAAAATGAATAACTAGTATGATCTGACTAATGTACTTAGCAGGGAGACTAGCATTGCCCTGTATTGGTGAGCAGTGCAGGCAGTGATATAGTGCCACGCACTATCATCACTCTGAATATATTTGGGAATGTGAAGCAAAGGTGAGGCAGAAATGCCTCAATCGACATAGTAAGTGTTTGACATTTGGTGTTTGTGTCATTCTTTTCTTGCTTTTGTGTCTTTCATAGTTTTACTCCTAATTAGAAATTTTCCTCTGACATATCTCAGGATATACCAGGTTGGTTGCAGTGGGTGACTGTGGGTGTGTGTGTGATAGCAGTATTGTTGTAGAACTGTGTTGTGCTATGTAGTAGGGTACATAGCATGGCCCCGGAGGATTGTGTTTGCCACTTCATGCTTTTTCTTCACTGTTCATACCTCTGGTAATGTAACTGTATCTGATCCATTGTATCTACATGTGGTAATGTGCACTGCTGACCTAGTTGTGGGAGCCATGTCCTATTTTTGGGTTATTGCACATACAAGTGGTAGTGTAGTATCGTTGTGTAGCTAGGGTCACCATCTAAGTGTTTTTCTTGCCTGATTTCATGCTTGCATGTGGATGTGCTACTTTGCACTTTTATATGTGTCCCAGTACCACCTGTATGTGATACAAGATGACTTGCATATTTCTTTTGTCTTTCAGCACAAGCAGAGTGAGGCAGTGTTGCCTGCTGCCACAAGAAACAACAGAGAGATGGCATAGTGTGATTAGTGCAGTCCTATTTCCACACCTGTACAATGCATGGTGTATCAGCTATGGGTCCTCACCACTAATGGTACCCTTCTCTTTGGGTCTCATTTCAGCATGCCAAAATGGTCCATCTGAGCAGCAGGCATGTCAGCTGTCACTTGCTACTGCCCCTAGCTGAGACTTCAGATAAGTGAGGTGAGAGAACCTTGCTGGTGGGGTGATATTTCTGCCCATCCCAGGCAGCCTATCCTGCCACTTTCCCCAGCTGAGCTGGACTTTTGGCATGTGTTGAAGGTGGTGGCTGACTGGGTGATTGCATGATGGGTCACCATGCAGAAACCCCTCTTGTAGCAGAGTTTGGACTCACTGGACTGGCTGCTGGATACCATCAAGGTACCAGTCATCCCTGCTCATTTCGGATCTATTGAGCAGTACCATAATGAAACAACTATGGTAAAATGCAAGAGCCTCATGGTGTACAGCAGAGCAACAAGAACATGTTGATTACAGTTACTTCTCAGTTGCAAACCTTATACTGAGCTGTCATGATCTAAAATTATATGAATACAGGAATATGAAGGTGAGACGTACAGATTGTCAAAGCAGTCAAAGTACTCGACTATATGAGCTTTGTGGCATTGCGTGCACAGCGCTGCAAATTTCAGGCACAGTGTTTGAATTCATGCCCCTTTGCTGTCCAGATTTTTACCTCATGTTTTTGGTCTCTTCCTCATAAAATTTGTGTTTTTTCTAGAAAATCATCGAAGATTAAAGTCATCATATAACGACAGACATTTTAGTTTCAGACTTCATATCCTTCAGAAAGATGCTTGCAAATGCAAAAAAACTCTTATTCTAGCAATTTTCTAAGTTTATAAGAGCAATAGGTAAAATATATCCTTATTTTTGGGCCTTTGACCCCCCCCTTCCCAATTATTTTTGTCTTTGCCCCGATTTCTTGTGATAAGATTTTGGGAAAAATTATTATCACATTTAATTGACCAAGATCATATGACCACAACTATCAGCATAACAGTGATGTGGAAAGAAGGTGTAAAGGAGTGTAGGAAAGGGGGTAAGAACAAGCAGATGAATGCTCATAACAGATACACACAGGTGAGTGCAACATAGTAGTAGTGAGGATGGATATATTTTATTTATTTATTTTTGTGGGGACAGAGCCCAATTTTTCAGTATAAAGAGAAAGAAGTAATAAAGGATAAGGTATACAAGGGGAGAATTGGTAATGAAAGGGGGCATTGAACAGTCTTTTGGGGCAACACACAAAAAATAATACAAACAGAGGTGAGGTGTGAAGTGAGATAAGAGATGGACACATGCATACATACGGGGGGGGGGTGCACAAATGGTGGTAGAGAGGATTGACCCTGCATTAGGTATGGGATATGGCACAATAGAAAGGGGGTCACCCCAGGTAGGTGATAAGGTGGGCTACTGGTTGCATAGGGGGCCTGCTGGCCTGGCTCAGGGTGGAGCTTATGAAGTACTATCACCATATGATCTTCCAGTGTAGTTGCTAGTAGTAGCCATATCACTCTCTGCTGGCCTAATGGAGGGTTCTGCTTCTTGAACAAAGCTGATATCCAGTCCACAAGGGACTCAGTGTAGTCAAGGCACTACGTGGCCTGATAATGCACCGCATCTTCAAACAGCCACTGCAGCTGGTCCATAGGTGTCAAGACATGGTTGTCCATTTGAGAGGTCCTTCATGACTCCCTGGTAAGGGAACCACATCCCCATCATCAAATCTACCATATACTATATCAGTGGGAGGCTGCACTGCATGTTTCTTGGCTTCTTCCTACAATTATTCCTTATTAGGTGGACCTGCACAATAGAGACACAATGTGAAAGTTGCTCTAAGTGTGACATGTCACTGAAACAAAGTCAACTTTAAATCAAACAGCAATCCTATGCACCATGCCTTGCCAAGAGCCTTTTCAACTTCTTGTGATCCAGTGGTGTTCCCATAGGGTTCAGTCCTTAGAATACTCCTCTTCAGCATTTACATGTTGGAGGTCAAAGATAATGTTAAGTATTTGTGATTGACAAAGTTTGCAGATGGCTGCAAACTTGATGTCATCATAAACGTCCCAGAGGACACCAAAATCCTCCAAGAGGGCCTGTCCCAAGCAAATAGCTGGTGTAAAAACCATGGACTAAAACTAAATACCAAGAATTTCATAATTCTATCCTTTGACAAACATGACTCCTCTTCTAACCATTATATTGACAACACACCCTGGAAAATTGATCACATAGTCAGGTGTCTAATTACCTATGTCAAAAGTGAACTGTCCTTTGATCACCATGTATCTACTGTTGTAAGGAAGTCCTTTTTTATCACACAGCTTATACCTAAAGGTATTGTGTTCAGGTCCAGGGATGTAATAGTTCCACTGTACTCAACACTCATTAGAACAGTCATTGAGTATAATGCCCCTTTCAGTTTGTATGTGCCCATACACTTGCCAAAGCTGGAAAAATCACAGTACATTCTCACTAAAAAATGAAAGGCATAAATCATAAAGGCTAGGAAACCATCTCAAAGCCTTGTCCCTTTTTTGTATCATACAGGCTACTGAGAGGTAACCTCTGCCTCATGTAGAGAGCTTCAACAGCCCCTATTCTGTTAGACCCATTACACATTTGTAAGCCCAATGGTGGTATAAATATCTATGTACTGCAATACTGGCATTTGAAAATAACAAGTGCTGACAAAAAAAAAAGGCTGAAACTGCAAGATAAGAGTGAATATCAAACATTGTTTGTCTCCTTTAAATTTCTTTTTTTTGCTGGGGGGACAAGCCCCTCACAACCCCAAATTTATATTTGCTAACTCCAAGATCTCCATAGCTTGGAGAAAAGGGAATAATCTGGGACATGGTCATTTCAGACTTAGTATATGTTAAGTCCAGTTTTTCATCAATTCAATCTCCATGTTTCAGGACTCGCTCTAGTGGGTCCTGACATTTCAAACATTTAACATTGTAAAACACCTGCTCAAGAGATCTCAGTCTGTTTTGCAACTTAAACAGAATGTGTTGGAGGAATATGTGTGTATCACAGAGAATGCCACTTCTGTAGAAAAGTCTTCCACTTCACATAAAGCAAAGTACTTTTCTTCTTCTATTCAAATGCAATTTGGTTGAATGGATGGGTAACCATAAATTCACCCTGGTTTAGCACCTCTGACCCTCATGGATAGGGGAAACATATAAATGTCCCATCACATCCTTGTTTGGCCCATCTTTGGATTATTCATATGCAAAGTATAAGGAATATAAACTACCATACTTAGTAAGGCTAGATTTCTTAATATTCTCACAGATCAATATTCTAGTAAGTACCTATGGTAGCCCACTTGATTGAGATGTATCTTGTCCACTGAAATATAAAAGTGCACATAGTAAAAACTGCCTGACTGGAATGCATTTGGCAATAAGAAATTATTAAAAAATTACAATACATATCTGGGCACTCTATACCTGTCCCACTCCTACCAACCCAGGCTGCTGGCACCTGAGTAAATCATACTTAAGTATGCACTGTTATGAAGACAGTGAAATGGATGTAGTACTAGATAGCTTTCAACTCAGGTCATACCATGCATACACTTTCTTTAATGGTCCATTGTTATGAAACATTGTTTTCAAACACATCACATGATTTCTGTATAGGAGCTCACGTAAAGTAAACTCCTATAATTAACATCCCATTTTTGCAGGGGGACAAGCCCCCCTGCACCTCCCTGTGGGGGGCTGTGCACCCCACAACCCCTGCTAACTATATATTCCAACTCCGAGATCGCACTACAGTCCATTTGCTAATATAAACTTTTGAACATTGAGATGTTCACCCATATGAAAAGTTGAACATCATATGGGTACATCTCAACTCGAAATTTTAATAGTAAACCTTGTGACACAGATGCCTGTGAAATGCCCAAAATGTTTTCAATCTGTTACTGAAATATCCCAGTAGCTAAGATAGTAACAGCTACATATACCATGGTTCAGAAGCATAGCTAGGGTGGGCAAAGGGATAGTAATAGGAACAACCCACACATGCTTGTCAGTCTTATGTGCATTACCAGCCTTCAGAAATGAAAGCCGGCATTGCATTTGTGGTCAAAAACTGAAGCTCATTATTGCTTCAAGTATGGCAACTGCTTGTGACAAATGTAGCAAGCAACTTGGTACAGTTTTAAAGGATAAAATAGTTTTTTTCTGTGTAGATTTGTAAGAACATAAGAATGCACCTAGCTTACTTAAAGATCATAAGCAAACTGACAAATCAAAGTGACCTTTCTGTTCTAAAATGGATTTTCTCAGTGGTTGCTTACCATGGCTACCTTTCTGTCATTTAAGCTTGCATTCTCACTTTTCTTTTAAAGGAAGATCTCTTCCAAAAAATGCCTTCCATAGCCATAACATGCTCTGCTCACATTGATTACTCTGCAGGAAGTTCTGCTTCCTTGCTAACATGCTGGCATCATGTTTTGGGATCAGCATAGTCCTTTACCTAGTCAGCAAGAGGAAGAAAGGTATACAGAGAGACAGTTTTCAGACTGAGGTAGTTTTACTTGCACTTTTTTGTCTAATTTTCAATTTTAAAGTTAGTTATATGATGTTGGTTAATCCAGTCTTCAAACCTTGTGTGAAAGCTGCTTTTATTTCCCTGTCACACAAGCACATCACATACAGCACAAATTACATAACTCTTAATTGTCTCTGATTTTTACCTAATGTCACTGAATATTACCTTTCCATGATTTTTGCAGAATGAACCTGGTTTTGCCTTATTATTATTAATTATTGATAAATGATCAGATACAAAAAAATGAGTATGCATTTATGACACAGACTAATCCAAGGATCCCTACAATTTTTAGGATCCCGAAGATCCACAAGGACTCCACCCCCCCCCCCCTTAAGACCAATTGTGCATGCAAAAGCATCCAAGACTTTGACAATAGCTACATTTTTGGACCATCATTTAAAAAAATGTTTGATAAAATTTTCCCATATTATTAAAGATTCATGGGGCTGTCTTAGAAAAATTATGCAGGACTTATACAGTGATGATAGCATGTGAGTGACAATTGATGTGAAATATTTATTTAATGTTATTCCACATTCAGAGGGGTTAGAACTATTTTATGATTTTTTTATGTTACAACACTCAACATTCACATGACCAAATACTCACATTTAGGACTTTAGTGGAGTTCGTCCTAGAAAATAATTTCATCCTCTTTGAAGGTTAACTTTTCAGACAAACTTCAGGAGTTGCCATGGGGGGCAGTTTGTGCCCCCATGTTTGCTAACATTGTGCTCACACAATGGGAGGTTACAAAGGTTTTTGTTACCGAAGAGTATAAGCTATGTCAATTTTATGGCAGGTACCTAGATGACATCCTCATTTTGTGGGGAGGGGATCAGGATCAGTTACAGGATTTTTGCAACTGTTTGAATATCAGTACTAGTTTCTTACAATTTACGATGGAAACTAACAAGGAGTATATAAACTACTTGGATATCCGGATCAACAAAAATAGGTAGATGAAGAAATTCACTTCAACCATTTTTAGAAAACCCACTTACTTGTACACACTACTACATTTTGAAAGCTGTCTCCCACACATCAGAAAAGGTCACTAGTAAAGGGACAAGGGGGTTAGACTAGCAAGAATGATAAGTGAGATTGACATGTTTTATTACATGGGCTCACTCCGCTCCCCTACCCTACCCCATATTCCCAGTGCTGTTAAACTTAAACATAATAAGCCACACCCACTTAATTAATATCCCTATCACCTTAGATTTCTAATTGAGAACTCCTCTTTTAACTATCTCCTTATTCATCCCACTCTTTTGTACTAAGGTACAATTATCCCTCTATACTACCAGACCATACCTTATTTATTTACTTTATCTCACATTTTACATTACCTCACAAAACCTACTTTCTAAAATGACCATCTTACATAACTCTAACCTTAAATATTACCTTTTTATTACTTCTTCACTACTATTCCTAACTCTACCCTACACCCTAACCCTCTATGAGCATTTCTCTCTACTTAATAATATGCCTTCCTACCAACAAACTATACCAAACTCACACCTCAGTTCCCTCTCACATAGCAATATAACCTCAACTTCAGTTTACCTACTCCCAAAGTTTCATAGATCTTCACGTTACCAACTTCCCCAAGCTAAGCTCACCCAAGTACTTTAAAAACATAAAGACTATACTAAAACATTGTATTGATCTTTTATTAGATGGAGATATTCATCCTAATCCTGGACCTAACCAACAAAATATCAATATTCCACAATATTCAAGTTATTCCATAACACAAACATCTAATGGAATTTCTACATCCACACAACCAGGTAACTCTCTCAAAATAGCTCAACTTAACATCCGTAGCATTAACAACAAACTCAGTCAATTACATGCTCTTTTACAAGTACATGCATTCGATCTCCTTTGTCTTACTGAAACTTGGTTAAAACCCTCTACTCATGACCTAGAAATAACCCCACCTGGATACAACATCCTCAGATGTGACCATACGTCCAAAAAGGGTGGCAATGTAGCTGTCTTGTATAAATCAGAACTTCAAGTTTCATCCTATAATGTACCTCTACCTCCTAACACCAATACCGAAACCCTTACTATTAAACTACAACTTAATAAATCTAAATCTATTTTCATAATCTGTACCTACATCCCACCTGGAAATAATACTAAAACTCTTGAAAATATTCTTAGTAACCTCTCCACCATACTTCCTCAAGAAACAATAATACTAGGTGACTTTAATATTGACTGGACTACCTGTAGCCCCCCTAATCCTAGTACCCACATTAATCTTCATGGTTTCACCCAAATAATAAACACCCCCACAAGAATTCACAAACCTAGTAATAAAGAAACCACTCTTGACTGGATCCTTGTAAATAGTCATCCTGAAACCTATATACCAGGAACACTACCTGATGACATTAGCAATCATGTTTTAACCTATATAATAAGGCAAAAGGCTCATAATCCTACCAATAACACCTTTATAACCTTTCGTACAAAAAAACACTTCCAAGAAGATAATTTTCAGAATAAACTAAAAGCTTGTAACTGGTCACCTCTGAAGCACCTCAAACTAGATGAAGCTGTTTCTTACTTTAATACTACATTCCTACAAATCCTGGATCTCCATGCCCCCTCCCGAATCAGGACCAAAGCAGCTCCATGGCTCACACAACAAACCAAGGAAAAAATGTTACTACGAAACAAAATATGGGCCAAATGGAGAACCACTAAGAGCTCTGCTGACCATCTACTCTTTAAACAGCTAAGAAATGCAACCAAAAAGGACATTATCTTAGACAAAAAAAATTATTATCACCACCTTCAACAATCTCATACAAAAAATCCACAAAAGTTCTGGTCAGGCATCAATAAACGTCTCCAACCAGGACATTCCAAAACTCCAGCCCCAACTTCAATTCCTCATGATAATCCTTTGCAAATAGCTGATGCCTTCAATAATTACTTCACTGAAATTATTCAAAATCTTGCAAAGACACTCCCTCCCAGTCCTCCCAACCCGTTACAAAACATAAACAGTCCAGTGCCCTCCTTCCACATATAACCTGTACCAACATCCTTTATCTGCAAACTCCTTCAAAAACTCAAGCCTTGTACTCCTTCTGCTGACCACCTGCCAGCTGAATATCTTCAAATAGCTTCCAAAGTCATAGCTTATCCCATATCCATCCTTATAAACTGTACCATCACAGAAGGTAGCATCCCATCCATATGGAAAGTCTCCCACATTATCCCTTTACATAAAGGAGGCAAATCCACTAATATCTAATTTTCGTCCAATTGCATTACTCTCCCCACTTGCCAAAATAATAGAAAAATGTATTCACCATCCACTACTTCAACACCTGCTCGACAAGAATTTAGTTGCCAATTGTCAGCACGGCTTTAGGCCCTTTCATAGTACAACCACTGCCCTGCTAACTTTTACTGACTGTATAAACAGAAATCAAAATAATAATTCTCTGTCCTCCGCATTATTTATTGACCTATCAAAAGCCTTTGATATGGTTAACCATGACTTACTAATTGGTGTGCTGAAAGCACAATCTCTTGACCCTCAAGCAATACTTTGGTTTACATCCTATCTAAAAAACAGACATCAAGCAGTGCTATGGGATAATAACCTATCCACACCCCTCCCAGTAAACATCAGAGTCCCTCAAAGCTCTATATTAGGCCCTCTTTTATTTTCAATTTTTATTAATGACCTCAATACTGTTTTTCTTCAAGCCACCTGTATTCAATATGCCGATGACTCCACTCTAATATGTTCTTCTAATTCATCTATCTCTCTTCAAACCCTTACCCAAACAGTATTTAACACTGTTGAAAATTGGTTTACTGACCATTGCCTCCTCCTTAACCCTAAAAAAAACAAAATTGTTACTCTTTGCTCCCACCCAAAAGTCCCCATCCATCCACTTCACAATTACCTATAACAACGGTACCACTATTACCCCTGATACTACTACACGTCTCCTGGGCATTACTATAGATAATAACCTCAGCTATGATGATCATATCAACAATACTATACTGATGGTCAATAAAAAACTTGGCTCTTTGTATAGAATTAAACCTTACCTCACACCTCTAGCTAGAACCACCATTGCCCAGACCCATCTCACCTCTACCCTATTCTATGCCTCTCCTATATATATATATATATATATATATATATATATATATATATATATACAAATCTATCAAAATCTAATCTAAATAAGCTCGAAACTAGCTATAACAATATAGAAAGATTTGCCACTGGCACCCCTTTTAGAACCCACCACTGTCACAACCTTAAACAACACGGGTTGTCTGAACTACAAAACCAGCTGGTGTATAATCAACTAGTGATCACACAAAAAATCCTTCATCACCCAAATAATACTCCAATCCTCTCTAACTTAATCTTCCCATATAAAAATCTAGTGACACTCCGTTCAGCTAATAAGCTACTAATCGCCCATATCAAATCTAATAACAAAGCTGGAGACTCCCTTTTTACCATCGTTGTGGGAAAAATATGGAACAAGCTTCCTATGTCACTCACATCTCTCTCATCTACATCTCTCTACAAAAAACACCTCAAAGAACCCATGAAAAATCATTGGCTCTGTCCCTGCACTAAACCTTACTTTTCCTATTACTATCTCTTCTTAGTTTCATAGTTTCATGGTATAGTACTAGGCTATCTGCCCTGGGGCATTTGTAAACCTAGCCATAGTGATGTGGCTTTTGCCACCCCATGAAATGGTACAAAAATGTACAGAATAAATTTAGAATACTGTGCCTCTGTCTAGTAGTGACACAATGAAGGTCCCCTTATATAATATAATTAGTTTACTGTGCCCCTGTCTAGCAGTGACACAGATGTGACCCCTGGGGTAAACTTATGATCTCCCATCCACTCATCAAGATTTCTCTTGAAGAGAGTCAGTGAGGGGCTCTGCCTAATACGAACTGGGATCTTGTTCCAAAGCATGGGAAGCCTCTGGGTTATGAATCTATCCCTCCAGCATGTCCTATTCATACTTGTGCCGAGGTTTAAGTCTTTAGCTCTCGTGGTCCTGATGGATTTGGATTTTTTGAGGTGGAGCATGTCCATCAGATCCTGATTTGACATGGCCTTGTACGTCAGGCAGAGATCACCTCTGAGTAAAGATACCAGTCACCAGTGGATTCCCTCTGGGTTCTGTGCTGGTGTGCTGGGACATTTCATAGGTTAGTACTAAGCTAACTGCCCTTGTGAGCCATTTTAAGCCTTGCCAATTATCCCTTGTGAGCCTCAAACTCTGCACCTTGTGTTTGTAAGGCAAACACCTTAACCATTAGGCCACCCTTGCTATATGCCCTCCTTCTGGGCCTTGTCCCCTCTCAACCTTTAATCCTAGAAGCTAACTTTATTCAGCCCTCATATGTATCTTTTTTTCTCTACCTACATCTCTAGTTCCCCTACTTTGACTTACAAATGGCAACATTAGTACCACAAGTGTACCTGTATCTCCTTATATCTAACACCCATGCAAAAACTCTAAACTACTTTTCCTCTTCTTAGACAAACTTTTTATTTAATTATAACCCATACACTTTTAAATTCTCTTATATAGTAGAACCTTAGTAACTTTAAGTATCATATATAGTAATTTTACTATGTTTGGAGCATATCTCCACATGAAAGCTATTCAGTGTAAGTAGTGAATTTTTATTTTGTAATTTCTATTTTGTAATTTCTATTTTTGTAATGTTTTTTATGTTTGGAGCTTATCTCCCTGGGCCTCTACTGAAAATGGACATGTATCCAGCTAGACTAGCCCAGTCAACAAATGTAAAATAAAAATAAAATAAATAAATAAAGGGATGTGTTATTTAGCATGTTGAGTAAGAGAGGGTATCCACAAGAATTTTTGGATCCAATATTACAAGAAGTCACTCAGAAAAGGGAAATAGGATATTTCTATCCACATTTGGGTTTAGGTGTGGGTGTAGACCCACAACCTGCATTAGAAAGGGTTAATTTTGACAGAAGTAGTGTCTCTAAGGACAACCAAAGTTCTTTTGGGAGAGCATTGATTTTGACTTTTACCCCCCAGTTCTTGGAGCTTAGAGACATTTTGTACAAAAAATTTTTTTTATTAAAAAATGATGAAGTTGTGAGTAAAATAGGAGATAAACCTAAAGTGGTATACAAAAAAGTACCAGTATAAAAAACATCCTAGAATACAAAAAGAGTGAAATGAGTATCCAACAGAGTGGATTTACTAGGAAGTGTGGTCATTGCTCCCAATGCAGGTTTATACTAGTAGGTGATAAGGTTGAAATACCTTCTCATGGGGTTGTGCGATCTTGGCACAAGAGCAATTGTGGTACCAAGAATGTGGTCTATATAGCTTTGTGCCAGGTTTGTAAAATATACTATATAGGGAAAACTAAAAATGCCTTTAGGACACGCATCTATCAGTGATATAGGGAGGGGTAATAATAAAAATGCTTTGGCAAAACACCTCATTCAGTTTCCTGAACACAACTTTAAATTCTTTGTACTAGAACATGTAGTAATTGATGAGAGAGGGGGACCCAGAGTACAAAGAATTGTTGTGGCAATTGAGGGTTAATGCGGTCAACCCCCCCAGGTTTAAATGAGGTCATATCATTTAGTTAGCTATTTAAAACTAAAGTATGAGTTTTATTTCTAACTCCTTCTTTGTTAGATATTTTAGGGTTATTAATTTATTGTTTTATTAAATATTTAGGATACATTTAAGATGATTTTGTATGTATATTATAATAGAACTATAGGATGTTGTGTTGCATGATATGTTGCATAATATGTTTATTTTGGATATGAGTGTTGGCACTTTAAATGTTAATTGTAGTATATTTAATTAATTAATTATGGTTAGGTTGGGGTTATATATGTTAGACCTGTTTCATTGTAAATTATTCTGAAGAAGTCATAGTTCACAACTGACGAAAGCGCTAAATAAATTGTATCCAGCTCGTAGTGGTTCTGTGCCTTTGGAATTTCCTGGTTTTGCCTTATATATTTACCTGTCCATCCCTTGTAAAACTTTTGACTTTCTAGTAAATCAGTGAGGATTATAGACAGACACTATTTTATTTATTTTACATTTGTTAACCAGGATAGTTCACTGGACAAATGTCAGTTTTCAGTGGAGTCCCGGGGAGAAAAGCTCTATAATAAGAAAAACATGTAATGTAAAACGTATAAACAAAAATAGCAGGGAAAAGTTACAAGCAAGTTAAGTACAAACATAATATTTACATTCAAGTTAAAAACAGACATAATAGCTCACTTGATGAAACAAAGAAGTATTACTAATGCTATATATTAGAGTTTCATAGTTTATAATTCATTTTGTCTGGAAAATGTATGCTGATGCAAAACCTGTTCAATTAATAAATGGACATGCTACAGTCAGTCTGTGTGCAGCATTAATCTGATATTTACTTACAAAGCAGAGAAAAGAAACCCAACTTAATAGTGCTGGAAGTACAGGAAAGATCCAGCTTATCATCAAAGTGACAAGTGTGATGATGGGAATAGAGGAAATACTCCCCTAGTAAGTCAGTAGAAAGCCAAAGTTTGTGAGCAGGAAATAACAGGAAATTGGAACAATAGAATATCCAGAATTGGGTTCCATCCTGTCATCCTAGAAAGAAAAGAAAGTCTGCAGATAAGTACAAAAAATAGTTGTACATGATTTACCAGGTCATGTACATTTTTTTTTGTTCTTCAACTCTTGATGAGCATAGATAGGGAAGAATCAACCTAGCTTGTTGGAGCATTGGTTTGGGAAAGGGATCATTTTGTTGTTTTTGCCCCTCAACTTAAATTTGAGAGGGTGTCCAATCACAATAGGGCACTGGGCACCAAAATAGCTAGCTACGCTTCTGCCCTGGTCCCCATCAGGATAGGAAGACTAAGTATGTATGTGGGTAAAATACATCAACTAGTGTCCTAACGATATCCTGATCAGGTCTATATCACGGCATCGAAAAGTCCTTTCAACGAACGGCTTTTGAACCAAAAATGCCATTAACAGAAGTCGATTTTGTGGGGGGCTGTACCCCCACACCCCCCTCTAAATATACATACCAACTCTGAGATCGCACTACAGTGAAGAAAGGGCAGATTTTCCGATCTTCACTGTACCACGATCTCACAAAGGTGACTTCTATTAATGGCATTTCTGATTTAAAAGCCATTCGATGAAAGGACTTTTCAATCCAGTGTCATAGACCCTCCTGATCAACTTTATAATGATCATTTATCTAGTCATCAGTCGGGTGGTGCTACATCAATCAATGTCTGTAATACCTTCCTGCCTGTAGTCTGTGAGGATGTGCAACTTGGTCACCACTGGCAGGGGCTAAGGTAACTGAGGCAATAAGGTGCTGCTGAGCAAAAACTGCTGCCGTTCTGATCATGGCTGTAATTTTCTGCATGTTGTGTTTCTATAAAAATCATACAATAAAGTATGGATGCTGCTGCATGATGTTTATAAATTATGTCTCTCTTACTCACTTGCTTTACATTTCTGTGCTACATTATTTGCATGATCTGCGTATGGCACTGTGTAAGCTGCTACTTTACTGTGCATCCCGTGTGTCTGAATTGCCTCCAGCCTGCATATGGTGAAAACCTGCATAATTAGGTCTTGCATGCATTACAACTTTTCTATGATTTCCACCTGTGGCTCCCTGTTGTACTTTTGAAACCCATAATTGCAAATCCCACAACTGTAGAAAATGTAGAGGAAACATAAAGAACAAAACAACAGTGGATGTTGAAACGTACTATGCGACTTTTAAGTTGATTTTTTGCAGAGTGGGGCAACCATCCCTGCCCCCAGCATCAGATGCAAAAATACACTAACTCCAAAATCACTGTACCTCTGCGTAAGGGTAATTTTCTGAGGTACAGCAATCTTGGACTAATTGCATATTAAGTCCATTTTTTTTACATTTAGTCTCTCCCTTTTTCACAGGATCCATGGTTACAGGTCTTAGAATTTCATATGGTCACTACAGAACATACTAGTGTATGGACACCTGACTCAAGTTTTTTATCCTTTTCTATTTTAATGACATCCTAAAACAAAAATCAGCTTTCATAAATTCAGTGGTGGCAGGTAAGGTAACATCTAATTTAAATTGCCATAATTATTATGTTAATTTACCCACCACCACTACAATGTAATACAACATATTGATTTCTTAATGGTATTAAGATGTTATGGGCAAAGGTTGCAAGTTGTCCAGTTTCCTACTATTCCATCTAAAACAGGACTATAGAACATTTTGTATTATTTGCCTATCCACAGAATCAGCTCATGAAACTGATGGTAATGCTGATTATAGTTTTATGTTCTTACTGTGCAGAATGATAGGAAATAAATCTCTGTATTGTACAAAGAAAACACACACACCTGTTCCGTAGATGCTCTCTGGTAATGAGGGATACACACAAGCTGCAGGCATTGCTCCAAGATGTAAATATAGGCATTTTTTAATGTTGTTTTGCTTGTAAATTTTACTTTTTAAGTAATTAAATAAACAGGTGTGGAAAAGCTTCATGAGCCAGATTACAAATGTTTGCAAGTCACAGCTGGTCAATGGGCTTGGCATTTTAGGCCTATGAACTAAGTGGGCCAAATAATCCATTTATTAGATTAAATTTCAGTCTGTTTTTTTTAACTATATGTCTGTTTTTAATATTGATAAATGCATAGGTCCTTTTAGATCACGTTGTCCTTCTATGGGTGAACTGGGAGGATGTGAAAGTTAAATATGTTAATCAGGATCTATAGTTCTCAAACAATCATGGACAAACCTCACCAGAATCAGGGACAAATCCAGAAATAATCAAGGACAATCAGGGACATTTTTTAAAATAATAGTACTATTAGCTTCCGACATTGACAGACTGAGAGAATATTCATTAACATATATTTTCTAAAGTAAAATAAGTCTATAACTCTAATTATTAGTGTATCTTACCATCTTTTCTCCAAAAGTCATCAGTTTTAGAAGGGATTAATAGGGACAGAGCTAAAATCAGAATGAAAATCGACAGTTGAGAGGTATGACAGGATCTCAGTCTGCATAAACAGTGGAAATGGGACTTGTGTGCTTGGAAACTGAGATCCCCACATCTGCAATAAGCATAATATATACTGCACACTGTTGTCTCCAGTGTCCAAAAAGCGCTAAACTTGCTGCAGTCATTGCTTTTCATATTTGCTCAAAGGAGACTAGCAGTAGTTTGTTTTAGCTATCACAAGTGCAAAGTCCTATATTTTTAGGAAATAGAAAACTCTTTCAGCATGTCTGTCACTGTGTAAGAACACCTGCAATATGCTTTTGGCTGATTTAGCTAAAATACTTCTTTTTAACTCATGCTATCAAAGCAACCCAAGTTATGTACAAATTTAGCACCAGTGTTTCTCTCATTACATACAGTCATTCAAATGTGTCTCCCCCTGAAGTGGATTGTTCTATGAGCAGTAGGTAAGATTTGTTATTTTTTGTTCTGACTTAGGCAGCTGCACTGAAGCAATCAATATGGCTACTGAACACTTCTAAACTAACAGCTGCCTTTTTTATGACCAGTAAATGGCCGTGTGTGTGTGTATGTGTATCTGTCTGTATGTATATATAAAATGATATATCATTTTGTAATACAAACTGCATTTGTTTCACTTTCTAGTGTGCCCATCCAGCACATAACAGCAGCCCGTTTTTCTTTTGTTGTCATATTAGAGATGGCAGTGACAGGATTCTTTTTATTTTACTTACTTTTCTTGGCTGAGTTAATCCCATTAGGCTTGTAGCCTATTTTCAGGTGAAATCTGAGATGGTATTCATGTAGATGGGGAAATTTGTCCAACACACTATGGACGTTCCATATTATTCTTATCACAAAGGTCATGGGAGCTTTAACATCTACCTAAGCAACCACCTTGACCTAATGTCTCATTCAGGGGGCAGTACCTCAGGAGTGCAAGCACCCTTGCAATGATTCACTTAATACCAGTACTGGAATATAAATCCAAGCACCTAATGTGAGAAGAGAACATGCATCCTTTTGAGCTATTGATGCTGAAAAACTACACAAACTACAGGGAATCAATGTACTGCTCCATTCCTTCTGACTTGTACCACCACCAAAAGATGTCTATAGAACAGAGTTAATTTCATACAATGGTAAGACAGTTTTCTCTCACGTAATAATATTACATAATAAATAGCAGTGCGCCATGTTAGGATAGTGGGTATTTCATGTTTTTAGCTATGGAAGGGACCATAGTTTATTCTGGTGGTCTGTGCCCTCCTGTTACTATGGGTGAAATATAAATTGCCCACTGGCTGTCATGGCATATTATACTTTTTTGGTGAGGCTGACAGAGGTTACCAATATTCTGGTAGCATTTCTTACACTGGCCTCTTTGGACTCTTGAGAGATGATCTGGAATTATGTTAGCTGTGAGAATATTGGATAAAGTTTTTTTAGGGGGACTGTTACTTAGTGGCACTATTTTTTCTTTTTGTTTTTAAAATATTTGTATTCAGTTTTATAAATATTAACATGCAGATAGGGAAATTAATTTTTTGCGCTATACATGTAATTATGAAAAGCATACACAACATAAAATAACAATAACTATGCAGTTTAAAAATAAACAAACCTACCATACAGTTTATCATGATATAAATTAATGAAATAAACAGTCTGCTAAAAACAACTGAGTAGTTATGAAAAGCTGCATTTAACAAAGATTTTACAGAATGAGATCATGGTTTACATCATAAGATAAAGTTTATGGGTTCACTTTAAACTTTACAATAATTTGAATTACATTCTAGTTTAACTGTCTGGAAGGCAAATTAAGCTGTTCAGTCTCTTGTGATGGTTTATAGTTTTATTTTTTATGTATTATTCTTATTCACAGTAGATCATGCTGCAGTCTGGTAAAAGAAGTTAAATTGTCTACTGATAAAATAATGAGCAGGTTTGGATCTAAAATATAGTGTATTGTATTATTTCTATTATATTTGCAATGTCCAATGGATAGTAATGTAAGTTGCAGTTTTGTTATTATGTCTGAAAACCTAAAACAATATCTGTGGTAAAATATACCAAGGGAACTATTTCCGACTTTTCAGCCATAGCCCAGGACCCAAAGGCAAGAATAAATGCAGTTAGCATATAGACAATTAAGAATATCTAGTTTAACTTTTTTTATTTATTTATTTATTTTTTTAGTTTTGGTGGTGGGAGATTGGAAGAAAACCAGTATACTTAGAGAAAACCCACAAAAGCCCATGTGATACAGGGATAACATGCAGACTCCACACTAGCAGTAGAGAGAGAAATGGCCTTTACCCTGGATCTGTGAGGCAGAGATTTAAACAGTGAGCGAAAGTGCTGCCCTTTCTACTGCCCTTCTGTAAGGTGATGATACTCCTGTCTGCCATCCTGGCTAAGAGTATTTTTTTTGTGATATTGTTTTTCTTCTGGTTACACAGCTCTATGACCATTTTCTTATAGTGGGATTTATTTACTTTGCTGTAGCACTGCTGGTGGACTGAACACCAGTGTTATATGGTTTCACAACATATTTCTAAAATGACAGCTAAAGAGTAAATCCTTAGCCAAACCCCATTCAAGTCAAACAGCAAAGCAGAAGAGATCTGTATCCATTTAAAAATGTAGAAATTGATTATCTTGGTCAGGAAATGCTGAAAGAAAGAAAGAACATCCTGCTTTAATATCTGAAGACTATAAATAAAGTCAGAGGCTATTAAAGCAGCACTGTTGTGTGTTGTAAATGTAGTCTGCTGGGACAACTAGCACTGATGAGAAAAACAGCTGCAAACTCCAGTCAGATTTGTTGAGGGTCTTTTCAGAAAGACTGGCAAAATGGTTTTAGCTCTTTTATTTATAGCCCACAGAGTACAGTAGTTTATATGCCGGCTGTTAAAGTTGTGCATACACTTAAAGTTGTACACACAATTTTTAAGCTACTTTGATAGCATGCATACCTCTCAAGTGTACCTCATTACTAGGAACATATCTCATATGGGGTCTTAAAAAGTTCATGCTCCTCGAAGTTCCACCTTGAAAGGGTCTGTCACATATTCAGTGTTAGGAAATTTTTAACTGATATCTATGGAAAATAGAAACGAATCATATTAATTCATTAAAAGATTTTTTTTTATAAGTAAAACCAGCATGCTTTAACCATCATATGACCTTCCTAGATGAAGTTATTTGTAAGCCATTAGAACGTGTTCCACATTTTGCCCATTTGTTCCACATTATGAGGGCTAGTGTTTCTCATTTTGGAGATGGAAGGTTGAGAGCTATGATAACATGGCAACATTTTTTGTCAGTGCTCAAAGAACTACAACTCTGCAACTTTACCATTGCTAGGATGTTTCCCTTTCCTAGAAAGTATAAGTTTTTCTAATGTCATGATAAGATGTAAGTTTCATCTTCATCACCTTAACATGGAAAAGGTACAACTCATTGTTTTAGTGTCAGGTGTATGCATCTGTCTTTTCTTAAAGTTGGGAAGCAGGGCCTGCCACACAAACTTTGCTTTACAGGCTCATGCAATCATTTCTTCTGGATTTACAGTGTGCAGATGCAGCAGTTATGAGGTTTGAGGTCATTATATCCTGTGTCCAGTGATTAATGTCATCCCTTATTAGTGCTTTTATTATGTGCTGTTGCCACTGTTATGATGTTAGGGAAGTCCAGATTCTCTTTTCTTAGAAAGTACTTTAATTGACTGGGTATGCTGGCTTATTGTCCCTTCAGTTTTATTTTATTTACCTCTTTGTTAACTGAATTAGTTCTTCTTTACCCCTTCTCAGTTATGATGTAGGCCACAAGAGCATGGTCAGCTGCAGAATTATGTATGTTTATATTCTATTTGGTATATCACAAACTAGAATGTTTTGGGGATGTAAAGAGAAAACGGAGAATATGGAGAAAGCCTAAGCAGATTCCAAATAGACAGTATCTCGAATTCAGGCTTTAACCATGGACCCTGAAGCTATGTGACAGATGCATGACCGCAGAGCCAGAAGGCTTACCTGTAAGTCTGCTATTTTAAGGTTAACAGAGATTCTACTTGCTGCTGTTTTCAGGTTAAAGAAGACCTGATTACTGTTTGGGTTAAAACATGGTGAGTGAATGCTGTACTGTTTTAAAGTGACAGGAATTCATATTCCATTGTTTAAATTGAGGGTTCTAACCCTAATGTGGTGGGGATACAGAGACTAACATAGCATTATTACTAGCTATAGATTTCTGCTTGTGTGTGTCATGGGAGCTTGCCATTTGGTTGACAACAAGATGACTGAATAACTTTGCTGGCCAAAATATGACAGATTATGCTGGAAACTTAAAAAGGGTGTTAGGAAGCAATCCTAGAAAATGATTATGCTCTTGTGTGGGGGTGCAGGGGGGCATATCTCTTTGCATTATAATTGTAAGAGCTTCCCCCTGCAAAAATATTATTTTGGTTCTGAATCAATCTTATTTTGGGTTGTAGAGTTACTTGACTGTTTATTGACTAAACAGCCTAGAATCTGTGTCACAGGTTCCTGTTGCATGTTCAAGGATGATTAGTACAATCTTCAGAACTTTGGAAAGTTGTGTGATTATGGGGAAATGTATATTAAGTCTGAAATTGGTATATCTTGAAAAATTACCTTTTCTTAAAGGTACAGCAATCTCTAAGTTAGTATACATAAGTAATGGGGGTTGCAGCCCCCACATTAAAGAGGCTCAGGATGGCTTACCCTCCGCAAAAAAAGCTTTAAATGTATAACAGTGACTTGCACAGTTCACTGTTACTGTGCTTAATTGCACTTAAATTTTCCTTGCTTTGAGACTTGCATTGTTATGTCTTGAACTTCTGATAGTGCGATCTCTGTCAATTAGAACAGAACACAATAACAAAGTGCAATAGTGTACAGGGTACACAGCTCCAGTGCAGAGTGACATTATATGCCCAGACCATCCTTTTCCTTTCTTCTTCACCTGCATCCATAGGTTGTAATACCTCTCTGACTGCTTTTGTCTGAGGCTGAGTAATGCTGTTTTTAGAACTGTCATGCTCACATCTCTTAGCTGCTATGATTTACACATGATGCTTTGATTTTTGTCTTCAGATTTAGCCTGCTCCTCATTTAACTATCTATTTAGTTTGGCAGTTGGCACAGTAGTTTAAGGCTATGCCCTATAGTTCATGTGGTACAGGGTTTGATTTCCTGTACCACTCTGTGACCTTGAGCAAGTCACTTAGATTCATAGCTTTATAGGCTTGTACTAGGCTACCTGCCCTTGTGGACCATTTTAAACCTAGCTAATCACCGATCTGAAAATCAAATTCTGCACCTTTGGTCTTTAAAGTGAACATCTTAACCATTATGCCAACCCCCAACTACCAAAAAAGGGTAGTTCATAGGTGTTAACCAGGCATTGCTCCTGGGTCTGAAAAAAGGGACTAAATGTCCAGTGGGCCTGATTAACTTTATAAAAGCAGAAGTGTTTAAGGATGCATACATTAATAAATAATCAAAGTAAGCCTATAAAAAGATTATCACTAACTATATAAAGTATACTATAAGAAGATATTCTATTCTGAAAAATAAGAATGTGTTCTGAGCTCCTTATTTTGATTCTCTGCAATGATTTAAAAAAGTCAAATATTATGATTTCTGTTCCTTAAAGGCTGAGAGCCATAGTATAGTAACCCATTCTGATTTATTGTCTAAGTTGGGGCTTCCTATTTTGCTTGTGAAGATCTTTTTTTAATGATGTTATCGCTTTCTCTTTCTTATTGTGATCCTATTGTTTAGATTTAGAAAGAACTAGAACAGAAGCAGGACTTCAGTGTACTGCCTCTGTACATAAACTTAAACTTCTGGAAATTCAGGCAAGGAATACCCTACAAAACGGAGCCATGTATCTCTGTTTGCTTCTTAGGGCTAACCAATGAAATTAAAGCTGATAACTTTTTGGTCATAATGGAGAAATTAGAAACACACACTGTTAGAATCACAGACAAGAAAGGAGAATATTGGCTCTCATTTGGGACTTGAACCCAAAGTCTCCAGCACAATGGTGAAAATTCAAACCAAAATACTGTTTAAATATTTTGTATTTTTGTGTATTGTGTCACAAATATACTCTTTGATGTCAGCTTTCTTCCTTTGTCTTTGGATAACTATGACCTGAGGCATGCTATACTCCTTCTATGGAATTACTACGTAGTCATTTTTTCACTGTAACTAAGTCATGGCTGTGGCTGAAATGGACTGTTGTGGTCCCTTGTGATCCTGTCACTTACTCGACAGATTAAAAAAAAAGTAACTGGATTCAAGAGCTGAAGCCAAAGTGCTAGGATGTTGGTTCCTAGTATACTTTCCCTCTTGTTTTGTTCACATTCATTCGACCTTACGAGTATGAGCTAGTGGGCAGGTGAAAATCATTTATGACAAGCATTATGAAACCTATTATGGCAGGACACATGGTAATATATTCATGCCATTGTGCATCTTACATTTAACATGCCAAGAAGCTGTTTATATTTGGCTTTTGTCTTAATTACCATGTACTGTATGTGTGTGACGTGACTGAATGAAGACGTACCAAACCAAGAGACACGTTTCATGCTATTATGCTATTTACTGCTGCTAGGATTGCACGGGGAGGGTGGATTCCCTTACAAAGGTGTGTATGAACATATAACATTATTGCATTTACACACTTGAAATGGAAAGTGGAAAGTTACTTGTGCGGTATGTAGTGGTGATTCAGACAGCACATCTGACAAGAGATTCATGTCAAGTCACCAGAAATACAAAACATGTAACTGGTCATGAGCTCTCTCTCGTCTAACCTAATGCATTCCCAGCAACACTCAAGTGTTATTAAGTAAAGCTGTGCTTTATGTTTATCTCATGGCCTTATAAAGGATTAAAAGTGTTTAGGCTTCACTTTGTTTTTAAAGAGTCTTTTCAAATTTTAGCAGCCTTCTGGGTATAAACCAATCTACAAGCATTTTCCTAAACTTATCCCTTATCATTTTTCACTTGCTTGCCTAGATTTTATATGAACGTTTATTTTAAACAAAGGAGACCAGATCAGTAACATTTAAAACTACTCAACCACATAAACTGCCCTAAAGAAAGTATCTTGAGCTCTTTCTTGTGTTTTCTCATGATTTATGACACAGATCATGAATTATTCTTGGGTAACACATCTTTAAACAAAATGTTTTCTATATTCTTTTTAAGGTTTGCTGTTTTCACATTTTGAATAAAGTATTTCAGGTAAAATGTCAGTTATGAGCCTTTGAACAGATTTACAGCTTGACTTTTCCTGCTGATAGACTCCCTATTATAAATATCTGCAACGCTGAAGCATGAAGGGTAGCCTTGTAATGTGATATACATTTTTTGTAGACCATTTGATACAATTTTCATTCAATGTAATTTTTTTATTTGTTGAGTGCTGTGCTACTCTTCTAAGTAACACACATCATATGGGCTGTTTCTAGCCTTGATATATGACCTCACCCTCACTCTTACTTAGCTTTAAAGTTCATCACTCCAGCCTTTGAAAACTGATTAAAGTTTTCAGTATCACTTCTTAGCTTTTCTTTAATTTCCTTTCTGGGATTTTGCTACTTTTGCAAGTTTAGGGTCACTTGCAAAAAGAGATGCTTGCTCACACTATCAAGTGTAGCACTGATGAAGTGATTCAAGAAGATGAACCCCCTATTTTGATAGCCATGGTGTAGTTTTTATTTTATCCCTTTCCTCCAAAAAGCTTCTCTTCATAAATACCACCTGGTCATCCTACTTTCAAGTTCTAATCAAATTTCCGAAATGGTGCTTACTGAGTGAGCTGATTGAGCATGCTGGCTTAGTGGTAAAATGACTGCATCACAGATCCATGGTGTGGGGTTCAGTCTTAAACTCTGTAGAGTTTTGCATGTACTCCGCCTTTGTGTATATTTTCTTTGGGAGCTCCACTTTTCTCCTGTCCCCTAAAAAGATGTGCTCGATTGTTTACAGTAATTTGTCCATAAATATGTTGTATTTACCCTTTCATTGTGTCCCAGGCTGATAAAAGTTAGAAAAGAATCAGTTTAAAAATGTTAGAAATGAGGACACTGTAAACCCTTTTTTTGTAAAACAAACCTATTCCTTGAAAGATCCTCTTCCTTGAAGCTTTGTTGTCTTGAATAACTTGTTAGACTTTCAGTCAAGTCTTACTATTTTAGTTACTCCGGTGGCTCACTGAGTAAGCACCGTTTCTGAAACTTGATTCATCTTATGTCAAGTATAATATGACTGACACTCTTGCATACAAACTTGTGTATACTCACTTGCCTTATTAATAGGCTTCTTGTTCTTCTTTCGGCTGCTCCCATTAGGGTTCACCACAGCAGATAAACTGTTTCCATTTCTTCCTGTCCTCTGAATCTTGCTCTGTAACACCAACCACCTGCATGTCCTCTCTCACCACATCCATAAACCTTATCTTAGGCCTTCCTCTTTTCCTGTTATCTGGCTGCTTCATCCTTAGCATCTTTTTCCCAATATACTCTGCATACCTCCTCAGCACATGTCCAAACCAATGCAATCTCGCCTCTCTGGCTTTGTCTCCAAACCTTCCAACATGGGCTGACCCTCTAATATACTTATTCCTAATCCTGTCCATCCTCGTCACACCCAGTGCAAATCTTAACATCTTCAACTCTGCCACGTCAAGCTCTTGACTCCTGCCTTTTTGTCAGTGCCACTGTTTCCAACCCATATAACATACCAGGTCTCACTACCCTCTTGTAGATCTTCCCTTTCACTCGTACTGGTACTCGTCTGTCACAAAATACTCCTGACACTCTTCTCCACCCACTCCATCCTGCCTGCACTCTCTTCTTCACCTCTCTTCCACACTCACCATTGCTCTGAGCTGTTGATCCCAAGTATTTAAACTCATCCACCTTCGCCACCTCAACTCCCTGCATCCTCACCATTCCTCTATCCTCCCTCTCATTCACACACATATATTCTGTCTTAGCCTTATTAATAGTGTACTTTAAAATTTAAGTACACCTTTACCAGCATTGCTTTCTGTTTTCTGGGACAGTTTTAAAACAACCCTGGTGTGATCAAAGCTGGAGGGAGCTAATGGTGGTGGTGCAGCCTTCCAATATGTTTCATTTTTTTAACGTATTGATACGATTTTATCCCAATTCAGGGAGAGAAGGGCAATTTATGTTCCTTTTTCCTCACTTTAAGGCATTGTGCCACTCAATACAGAACCTACTAGGAATACTAGGATGTTTTTCTTCTTGTTCCATTGCCCATGACTTAATGCTTCTTCATATTTTGAAGGATATTTTCCCATAATTCCCTAGCCGGTCCATCCTTTTCCTAACAAACACTATATACACAAATTGTATCCATGATATAACCCTAAATAGATGTGCCATCAAATAACTAATATGTGTTTTCATTTTCTCCTTAATTATGGAAGCATCTCTTCCTGTCATAATCTTCTCCAAACATTCTAAGACCCAGACAACAGATGCTGTGTAAAACCAATAACACTAAATGTTGTGTTTTAATACTTAATATATTTTAAAATGAACACTAAACAAAAGTAATTAATGTATATGGACAGTATTTCAGACAGAAAATTCAAAGTAGTTTTGAAGTACCAGAGTTACTTCCAAATTATCTGGCTCCTGCAGCTGCAGAACGTTATACCAATAAAAATGATAGTGTAAAAATGAGACATCCTGTGCTGAGTATCTAAATATACTGTCAGCTATAATGAAACTTAATGCCATGCAAAATTTTTTTTTCATATCAGTTTATTAGTTTTTGCCTCAGCCAATTAAAAATATTTGTTTTGTAAATAAAACCTATTTACGAGCATACAGGTGGTATTTTGCATAACTGCTTTAGTAAGGATCTTATAAAAATCATTGTTTCATTTACCAAACCCAAATCCATACCAAGGTAGTCTAACTTCCAGTTCAGAATGCATTATCAGAGTGATTGAGTGGTTGATTTACAGAAGCCAGGATTCCGTGATAAAATAAATTAGACTTTGCACAGAAAAGCTGGAGACATGATTCATAAGAATAGCGGCTTTCCAAGAAGAAAAGATTGCAGGTCCTTTAGTAAAGAAAGTGGAGAGACAGAAAAGGCAGAAAATGATGAGTTCCATTGAACTTTAATATTTGACATGGGGGGGGGGGGGGCAAAGTGGAAGTAGGACTCCTATGCAATACATCAAAATTGAAAATGATAAGATGGCAAAGCACAGGGGAGGTACAGTTTTGACAGCAGAATCAGGGCCAAGAAGATAAAAGTAAGTACACTGCACCATGGGTCAGGCATAGACAAAGGAAGTGCCCAGTTTGAGCATCCCAGTTATTTTATTTAATGTTATTTTATTGTATGTATGCATGAGTGTATGTATTTTATTTATTTATTTTTGGAGAGACATGACCTGAGAATGCAAGGCAGCAGAAATTAGCAAGGATGTGAAAAACTAGTAAATGTACTAGGAAAGCAAGAAGTATGAGGCGGGAAATAAAGCTATGAAGTGAAAAGAAAGAGGAAGAGGCTAAAATAAAGGCAGAATTCTAATCAATGCACCACAAAAATAGAAATATACAGATTAATTTTCAGTGTGCAAATCCACCTTCGGTAAGCCATCTTGTACTGAAAATGAAGTACATATTTGGTGTAGAGTTTGGTATCCAGCCTTACACACCTATTAATTCTGTTACTCTTTTGCTCTCTATTTTTTTCCTTTTTGAGCATATGAAAGCATCATTTTTTAAGTTTGGAGATTTACTCTTCTTCCCATAACTAAGTTCCTTGCTTCTCCTTAGCAAACTTATTGAAATATTTTAGACTATGACTTAGGAAATTTAGTTGGTTATACTGTCTGACTTAAAAAATGTGTCTCAAATGAGACTTCAAATAATATGCAAACTGAGGTTGTGTTACCATATCCGAAACACTTTATTATTAGTACTTAATCTTCTCTAAAATTCAGTCGTATTGTTTTCAGTATTTGTTATATATTTTGGTATTTGGATAAGAGGGGATATCTCAAAGAAGCACTGCATTGGATGTATAGTCGCAAACCCCACACCTGCACTGTCACCACATGCATATAACCATTGATTAACAATAATGTCCATCCTTGACTACCAGTAATCTCAGTAATAAAATAAAATAAAAAAAAAAAATATTGGTGAGCATGCCTCTCAAATGTACCTGATTATGAGGAATATCCCTCATTTTAATTCTCATAAATTCTAAGCTCCACAGTGAAAGAGTTTGACAAACATACATTGTTAGGAATTTTTTAACAAAATATCCATGTTACATAATACTAAGTCATATTTATTCATCACAATAACTGTTTTTTTAAGAATGAAGAAGCAGTAAGTGTTATACATTTTGAAGATGGAAGGTTGAACGCTATGGTGAGGAGTTATTCAGAAATACTGAGAAGTTGCTCAGGAATGCTGAAGTTCTGAGAGTTCATTTCTGCAATATTTCAGTCATTCCATCAGCTCAAAAGTTGACAGCAGATCATATGAAGTAAACATAGACTAGACCACCCTTATTCAACTATTTCAAATATAATATGCCAGTGCATATAAATAATGTGTGTTATCAGGCATACCATTTTTAAAGTGTGTTATACTATCTTATGCAAGTAATTGATATTTGTTATCACCATTTCTAACAGCCTATAAGGGGGCTGCTGTTTCCCCATCCCCCTACCTTCTTTTGCCATACAGTTGCTAAGCAACTAAGATTCAGAAGGTGCATTCGGTTCTGTTTTTTTTAAATTTTTTTTATTTCATAAGCTTATTACTTCTGGCAGAGTTAAAATAGGTAGGCATTAGGGGATTAGGGGTTGCCCAGTACATATACCCATGGCCCAGGATTGCCAGTCAAACACTCAACCAGCAAAACCATTCTCCAGCCTGCACAAAAATTGTAGTGTTGTATTTCTCTGAGATATTGCCTGAAAATATAACAATATATTTGCATCTATTTTTTAAATTTCTGGGTGACTAGAGTATATCAATGGCAACTATTTTTTTTTTTTTTAGGCTAACATGTAGCTGTGCTGACCAAACAATAGATTCCCTATGTCATAAAATGTTATAAGTAAATATAACAGAGACAGCGGATACTTTTGTGGTGCTGTAACCTTGCAACAAGAACAATAATTCATATATAAATAAAAAATATAAACTGGTACTCTAAATCTGCCTGGGGGTCCCATGACTAAGATAATTCCCAGCAAGCACAGAGTTGGCTATCTATCCTAACCAAGAACGTTTATCTGTTGGTATAGTTCCTAATAAATTACTGTCAGAACTAGATGCAAAAGTGCATGGTGGTGGTTAAAACCGAAATTAAAATGACAGGAAAAAGCTATTAGAATTTGGTGGGTCAAATGGCCTTTTCATAGTCATATATATTTTATCATGGTCAGCTGTGACTTTTTTCACACACGCAGACACACACACACAGACACACAAACATAGACACACACACACACACATACACCTTGGGGTTTTGTGTGAAGGAGGTATTACACACACCTTGGGGGTTTGTGTGAAGGAGGTATTACACACACCTTGGGGTTTTGTGTGAAGGAGGTATAGTACATTTTACTTGACTACTGGAAACTAAAGTCACCTCTATAAATGAATTAATTAAAATAATCTATATGTATATATAGATGTATTCTGCATATTGTAACTACTAATTTCCATTGTGATACAGACAGAAAATTACAGGAATGGTTTCTGATAACTAGAAAAGTAATGCCATTTTGTTTTTTAGACTTCTAATCATTCCATGTTTGTTTAATTTCAAATATGTACTGACAGCCTTTTTATAGTATATAGCTTTCATATAAGTTTGCAGGTAATACTGTTGTTTCCTTTACTCTCCTTGAGCTGCAAATCACAATACAAAAACAGCTTCATAGCCACTAGTCAATTCTAAGAACAGTTCCATGGCCTAAGCTGAGGAAAAATAAATACAGGGCCATGTTGAGGCATTGCTTAGGGTATTATTTTAAACAAAGAGGCCTGATGACTGAAGGATTTTTTTTGAGCCCCTTCTGAAGCTTAATGGAATGTTCCTTTGTAAATCTTTTGGAAAATCCCTTCGCTGGTTATATCCTGCTTTTGTGAGGTTTGGGAGCCCTTAATTACCCATCTGCTTACAACAATACTTGGTGTTGATCTGTCCCTGCTGCTCGCAGCTAACATTATAGACTGACTAATTCACAAGCAGCTTTTCGTAATTGTGTGCATCTTCCTTGACCACTGGAAATAATCGCCACTGAATGTTAGTTTAGGCTTAAAGGTTTTGACCTCAAATTGGCTTTGCATTTAGGTTTTAAACATGTGATTGTTGTATTTGTAAATCTAAGAACAATAATGAAACAGACGGTTGCTGTATCAATTAAAAAAAAAAAAAAAAAAAAATTGCAAGAAAATTTAACCATTAGAAGAGAGTGGAAATTCCACATTGTGATTTCCTGTTTTAGTGGCTCACTTTTAACCTTTACTTTAAAATAGGGAATGAAACAACCAGGCATACTTTGTGCACCCAGTTAACTATATTTTTCACTAAATCTCTCTCAGAAACATTGACTTTATGGTTTATGATTAAATACTATCGGTGTTTAAAGGCTAGTAGTTTGTCATTAAATGTCCTGGGTGATATTGTAGCTTGAAATTACTTCTACTATTTTTATCTTTAACCAGAACACCTGCTATGCATCTAGAACTTGGAATGCCTAAGTACTGCTACAAATTGCCACGATGTCTATATAACAGATTCTACTTTCCTTGTACATTCTTTTACATATGTCCATTTATTTGGGTTACTGCAACTTCACTCTTTAAAAATCTGCGTCTCAAACAAAGAAGTTATGTACTATGTTCCATCTGTGTTGTCGATCTTCATTTATCCCTGACCTTTGAGGCACGGTTCTGATCCTTGGAACCGGTTCAACTGTTACACAGCTTGTGCAAGCCAAAAACTCTTGAGCTAAGACTCTACCCACAATACCCCTCTCCAGATTACCTTAGATTGAGTTTTCAGCTACACAGGAAAACAGAAGAATATGAATATGGAACTGAAGAGGCTATGTCCAAGGTCAAACCTTGGAAAGAAAAACAGCAGACATGGCTATTCCCTTAGAATGCGCTCTCACTGGCGCTGGTAATTGGAGATTCTTTTTATATTACGTGAAAGTAATACAGTCTCTTAACCACCTTGACAAGGTGACATTTGAAACAGATTTCCCCAGAGATGGACCAGAAAAGGAAACAAATAACTGATCTGATTTTCTAAATTCTTTAGTTCTGTTGAGGTAGAAACACAACTGTCTGTGAACATCCAGCAAATGTAAGCAATATTCACCTTTATAAGAAAAATTTGGAAAGAAAACAAGTAAATCAATGGTTTTATTAATACTTGTTTCTGAGAAAAGATAGGTTGGTTCTTAGTGAAACCCTATCCTTATGAAAAATCAGAATGGGGGTTTTGAACTTAGTTCTTGTATTTCAGAAATCCTTCTGGCAGAGGTAATGGCTATCGGAAAAACGGTCTTGCATGAAAGAAACTTTAAGTGACAGGTAGGCTGCTGGTTCAAAGGGGGAAAGTACCAAACACTGCAAATCTATAGTCAGATCCCAAGGCGCTAGAGGGTCTTTAAACAGTGGTTTCAACCGCAAGGCTCCCTTCATGAACATTTTACACAAGTTATGGGGAATTAGTGAATGGTCTTCAAACCCATTTTGGAAATTGGAAATAGCAGCTAGTTGGACCTTAATAGTAGAAGCAGAGGCTCCTTGTCTGGAAAGCATAGCTAAAAACTCCAGTACCTTTTCAACTAATGCAAAGAAGGGGTTATGTCCATTATTGTGCACCCAAATAGAAAATCTTTTCCAATTGCTGTGGTAGAGTTTCCTGGTGGAAGGTCTGTGGGAAGCCGTTAACCTTTTTTGTACTGGAGAAGATAAATCTTTCTGCCTGGTGACTAATGGAATTTGAGGATCCAAGCTATAAGCTTGAGGTTATGAAGATTGGGGTGCAACAGTCCCTGTGGATGAGACAAAAGATCCAGAACTGGATCCAGAATCCATAGACGGTGAATTAGATGAGGCCACAGAAAGGGGAACCAGACTTGTTGAAGCCAAAAGGGCGCAATGCAGATTAATTTGCTTCTCAAACTGATTGCTTTCTTTAAGAAGACAGGAATTAGTGGGAAGGGGGGAAAAGGCATAGAATAGTCCCGAGGGCCAGTTGTGAAGGAGACCGTCTCTCAGGGATTCTCTCTGAGGGGGGATTAGGGCAAAGTAGCTGCTGCACTTGTTGTTCAGGGGTGATGCAAAGATGTCACAGCAAGGCTGGCCCCAATGACGGAAAATCACCTTCGCCAGTCTGGGATTGAGAGACCACTCATGAGACAGGAGATTGCATCTGCTGAGTTTGTCTGCTATCACGTTCAAGCTCCTCGGGATGTGCATTGCTATCAGAAAGCAGTTGGAGGATATCGTCCATTGCCAGACTCTGAGAGCTTCTCGACACAGGGGGTAAGACTTGGTTCTGCCCTATTTGTTGATGTACCAGAATACTGACGTGTTGTCTGATTGAATTGCAAAAAATCCTAGAGGGAGGACAGTTTGGAAGGTTTGTAACTCTAAGCGCACTGCCCTCAGTTCCAGAACATTGATATGCAGATTGGCCTCCACTGGGTACCAAGTGCCTTGGACTGTTCTTCCCAAATAATGCCCCCCACCCCATCTGGAGGTGTCTGTGGTCACTATGGGATTGGATTGAGGTGGAACAAAGGGGCGACCATATAGAATTTCCTTGGATTCCATCTACCAGGATAAGTCCTTCTTGGAATGACTGGAGATTAAAATGGAATGAGTCACTGGATGGGTCAGGATGGAACATTGGGATGCCACAAGCCACTGTAGTAGTCTCATGTGAAATCTTGCTAGCGAAACTAAGGTAACGGCAGTTGCCATGGACCCTAAGGCTTGAAGGACTAACAGTGCATGTACCTTATTGTTGGAAATAATGGTTTGTACTTGGGATCTTATCTTTTGTAGCCTGTGTAGAGGAAGAGAAGCTGTACAAGTGGTGGTATTTAGACAGGCTCCTATGAATGCTAGATCTTGAGTTAGACTTGGCTGAGATTTTGAGTGGTTCACTGTAACGCCCAGGTGAGCAAACAGGTGAAGAACAAAATATGTTGTTTGAAGCAGTAGATGCCTGGTGGGAACGGTGATGAGCCAGTCATCTAGATATGGAAACACTCAGAATCCGTGCTGTCTCAAGTGAGCTGTCACTACTGCAAAACACTTGGTGAACACCCTGGGGACTGTGGTGAAGCCAAAGGGCAGCACTCTGAACTGAAAATGACTGGCTCCTAGCCGAAAGTGGAGGAACCTTCTGGAGCAATTGTCCATTATTTATTTATTTATTTATTTTATTTTACATTTGTTGACCAGGAAAGTCTGACTGGATACATGTCCATTTTCAAAAGAGGCTTGGGGAGAAAAGCTCCAAAGGTAGTTACAAGATAAGCATAACAAAAGATATACAATTAAAGTTTACAAGCTCAGTAGAGACATTTGAGTTATACAGTCAAAGAACTGAGTTATAGCACACTTAGTAAAAACACATTACATACTATAAATATGCAGGTATTCCAAAAATATAGTCAGGTTTACAGCAAGAGCTCTAAACTGCTGGTAATATACATCCTGAAGATCTACAGAGCACATCCAATCATCTTCCTCTAAGAAGGGTAGGATAGACTGTGTACCGTGACCATCCAGAGTTTTGTTTGCTGAACAAACTTGTTCAGAAGGCTGAGGTCCAAAATTGGGCTCAAGTCCCCTGTCTTTTTTGGCACCAAAAAGAACCTTGAGTAAAATCCGGATCCTATCTGGTCTGGTGGGACTTTTTGGATGACTCTTTTTCCAGCAGCTTTTGAATTTCCAGAGCTGCTTGATCCCTCTGATTGGGTGGAACATCCGGGAGTTGTGTTCTTGATCTTGGAATGAGAGTGAAGGGAATGTGATAATCTCTGGCAATAATCCTTTGTACCCAAGTATATGTTTTTATTTGCCACCAGGCCTTGGAGTGCAAAGAGAATCTTCTCCCGACTGTTTCCAGAGGTAAGCAGTCGGGCTCCCTTTCAGGAGTGAGAAAGACTCTCTGGAACCCTGATTTTGTGGGCCACCTCTGCTGTGAGGTTGGCATCTTCCATTGGAGCTCCCCCCTCTGCCTCGAGGAAAACCACCACCACATGTGTTCTGAAAAGGCCCTTGGTATTTCTTGAACCACACCTTTCTGCTCCTCTGGCTCCTAGAGTAGGACCGTTGGGGAGCAGAAAAATGTATGCCCGCTGCAGATAGGGTCTTTTCATCTTTCTCACACCTGGATAATTTTTCTTTTACTTTGGGGCCAAATAAGGAAGATCTGTCAAAAGGAGCATTGGTGAAAGAAGACTTAAATGGCTCTGCAAAAATCACACAAGTGCATCCAGGCGTGATGCCTTATGGCAGTGGTAGAACCTGCTGCCTTAGTTGTCACTTCAGTTGCATGAGCGATGAGCACCATGGATGAGTTGGAAATAGACTCCAGGATAGCTAGCTGGGAAGACACTTTATCTTGGACCTCCTCAGACACAGCTCCTGAAAGGGTATCTGATAACTCCTTGATCAGATCCCTCTGGAGCCTAGTAAAATGTGCCATAAAATTCAAGGACCTTAAAGAGAAGGTCAATGATACATGCACCCACTTTCTGAATCTGTCCATCACCCTGGACTCTCAATTAGGGGATAAACAATGGAACTCTCTTCCACCAGCTCCTTTTTGGTGGTCGCCACAACCACTATAGCATATACTGCTAACCCCTTAGCCCAATGCTGGTGGTCCTCTGGAGCTGACACAATTTTGTCTGGTCTCCCGGGGACTGGCTCTACACAGTCAGGGGCCTTCCAAGCCCACTGTGTGTTCAATTAAATAAGATTGTCAGTGGGACAGGTCACCAAAGAAGTAGATGGGCGAGCACCAAAAGCCTGCAGGTATAGTAACTCCTCAGAGCTAGGGTCTTTGGGCATCCAGTTACTCCTCTGTTTTAGAGTTTCTAGAATGTCTCCAAAGGAGACATCTTCGGGGGTGACTGGGGGGGAACCCTGCCCATCATCGAAGTCTGTGTCTCCCATGATAGATTCCTCAGGGGAATCTAAGTGCTTCCTCTTACACATCTTTCTCCACGGTGGCTCCTCATTGGGAATTTCTGAGGAGACCCAGACGAAGGGCCCTGTGCAGGGGTTTCTTGCAGTTTTGATGCTTACTGCTTGGGCATGGGGGTTGGTGGCAGACCTGGGTGAGAGGGGCTCCAAGAATAAAACTCCAGTATGGAAGGGACCAGCTGAGAACCTGCAGAGGCCAATGCCCTCTCCATTATCTGGAAGGCAGGTCCCCTTGAAGAAGAATGTGAGCTGGGAACTGAGAAGGACAACCTTGGAACTGAGGTCACACCCCACACTGAGAAACCTACCCCAGAAGCAGGAGCCGAAGAAGAGCCCACATCACCTGAAGCTCTGAGAGTCAGGGGCAACCCTGAAGAAAAAACTGGACTGATCCGGGACCTTTGGAATCAGCAGCGGAACCATAACCCTAGGAGTCCGTTGGTTCTGATGCAACCGAGGAAGTCAAGGTGAATCTTGGAACTGAAGGGGTAAATGCTGTCTTCACCAGAACAGCTGGAACTGAAGGAATCAGAGTCGTATGTTCTATGCCCTCAGAGGAGGTTAGAGGAGGAAGATTTGTTGGAGTCCTGGGAGAAAGAAAAACATATTCAGAAGGGAGTGGGGTCTGGGAAGAGACAGAAAGACCCCTAGCCACTAGCAGCTGATCCACCAACCTCACAGCATTGACTTCAGTCAGACTCCTGGAGGAGCGGACAGAGAAGCTGAAGGGGGATTCTGGTCTATCTAAGAATGGACTTGGGAGCTGTCCCATGAAGGGGTCAATAGAAGCTGAATACCTTATCCTGGGTACATTAATTATATTAGCTTTTGGCACTGAGGGTGGTATGGATTCCAAAATTTCTGCAAGCGTTACAGGTGGAGTCAGTACCAATGAATACGCTAAAAATGTTGGTACTGAGGTGACCGGCCCTGAGATCTGCGGTGCTGAGATAGCTATAGCAGATGGTGCCAAGGTAGTCAGTTCCATAAGAATTTTGATTTTAGTCTAGAGCAATGGGAACTCACTGTGGTGGTGCTGAGGTAGCATTGTCACCTCACAGTAAGACACTGTCCGGTTCGATTCTCAGGTAGAGCGTCTTCTGCGTGGAGACATGCGTGAATGGGCATACCTTTCTTGAAGGTTGTGCGTCAGGGCTGGTAACTCGGCATGTAAAAATCAACTACCAATCATTAGCAGACCGGAGTTCCGCTGTGGTGACCCCTAACTGGGAAAAGCCGAAAGACACAACAAGTCTAGAGCAATGGGAGCAGATTGTTTGAGAATATATGCATATATATAAAAATCTAAGTAAGCAAGAAAATATTAGAGAGAAAGTATGAAAAACTATGAAATTTCTACTTAGCTTGCAGGAGAATCTACCTGACACGTCTTGCCACAAGAGAAGCAAATGAGATCTGAGGTAATCTGGACAGGGGTGTTGTGGGTAGAGCCTTAGCTCGGGAGCTTTTGGCTTGCACGAGCTGTGTAATAGTAACAATGGTTTCAAGGATTGGAACTGTGTTCCAAAGGTCAAGGATAAATGAAGATTGACAACATGAGATCCACATTTATTTTGTTCATACAGGCAGGCTCAAGAAAGATAAATAATTAATACAATGTATGTAGTTTTGACTTTGAATTAACATCATAATTTCTGGAGCATAGTATAATGAGGAAAAATATATATATATATATTATGAAATTATTAAAGCATATGGTTTGCCTACAATTTATTGAATGATACCTCTGTACAAGATAAATTCTGTAATTTAATTTAACATCTATTTACATAGTTTACTTTTAAATAATTAGGGCTAAATACATTCATGTTCCATAAATATATAAATATATTC